>NC_088235.1:39684142-39929142 GCF_036934945.1 Oncorhynchus masou masou
TAGGTACACTTCAACTATGACAGACAAAATGAGAAAAAAAATCGAGAAAATCACATTGTAGGATTTTTAATGAATTTGTTTGCAAATTATGGTGGAAAATAAGTATTTGGTCAATAACAAAAGTTTATCTCAATACTTTGTTATATACCCTTTGTTGACAATGACAGAGGTCAAACGTTTTCTGTAAGTCTTCACAAGGTTTTCACACACTGTTGCTGGTATTTTGGCCCATTCCTCCATGCAGATCTCCTCTAGAGCAGTGATGTTTTGGGGCTGTTGCTGGGCAACACGGACTTTCAACTCCCTCCAAAGATGTTCTATGGGGTTGAGATCTGGAGACTGCCTTGGCCACTCCAGGACCTTGAAATGCTTCTTACGAAGCCACTCCTTCGTTGCCCGGGCAGTGTGTTTGGGATCATTGTCATGCTGAAAGACCCAGCCATGTTTCATCTTCAATGCCCTAGCTGATGGAAGGAGGTTTTCACTCAAAATCTCACGATACATTGCCCCATTCATTCTTTCCTTTACACGGATCAGTTGTCCTGGTCCCTTTGCAGAAAAACAGCCCCAAAGCATGATCGAAGGAGAATATCAGTGGTCTTGTATGTCTTCCATTTCTTAATAATTGCTCCCACAATTGATTTATTAAAACCAAGCTGCTTACCTATTGCAGATTCAGTCTTCCCAGCCTGGTGCAGGTCTACAATTTTGTTTCTGGTGTCCTTTGACAGCTCTTTGGTCTTGGCCATAGTGGAGTTTGGAGTGTGACTGTTTGAGGTTGTGGACAAGTGTCTTTTATACTGATAACAAGTTCAAACGGGTACCATTAATACAGGCAACGAGTGGAGGACAGAGGAGCCTCTTAACTAAGAAGTTACAGGTCTGTGAGAGCCAGAAATCTTGCTTGTTTGTAGGTGACCAAATACTTGTTTTCCACCATAATTTGCAAATAAATTCATTAAAAATCCTACAATGTGATGTTCTGGATTTTTTTTTTCTCATTTTGTCTGTCATAGTTGAAGTGTACCTACAATTACAGGCCTCTCTCATCTTTTTAAGTGGGAGAACTTGCACAATTGGTGGCTGATTAAATACTTTTTTGCCCCACTGTACCTGTCAGCAATGGCTGTGGCTGAAATAAAATAATCCATTAATTGGAAGGGGCGTCCACATACACTGCAGGAAGGATGTGCTTTCTGTAACCTTGAGTGCCATGATGCTGTTTGGCCAAAAATATTATTGAATGTCATACTATTTATGGCCTGACAGCATCAGATACATTGGCTACATGTAGTAAGACAGAGGGGTGCTGTTTCTCTCACTCGGATGCTTTCTCTGGTGAGATAGTTACAGCAACTTGCAAATTCAAGAAACGTTTGCGGGTGCACAGAGAACAGTTCGGATGCTGGAATTATTTTGGGTGAAGGTGCGAAGGAAACCAATTTTTTAAGTGATTTGTTTGACAATCAGATTACTGATTACTGTCATTGCACATTAAAAGGTAATCATTTTTTTTACAGTTAAGTTACATGTCTTTACTATAAATCCCACAGACTGGCCTCCAAATCACTAAATACGCCCCTGCCTTTAAGATGTATCTAAACAGATGCTCATTTGATTCAAGTAACTAAATCATTACTGAGACTGAATGGCTAGTAAAGCTTATATCTGGAATTCAGTAACACATTTTATCGATTGACATGGTGCTCTTTGACTGGGAGCTGTTCATTCCTGCCACATGCTTGTCAAATATAAATGCCGGCTTAGTGGATAAAAAAAAAAACTGTTCATGAAATGAAACAAAAGTATGTTTCCTGGAATCCTTCTGGAAGTAAAAGAGAGAAAGGGGTCTTTAAAAAAATGTCAAACATCTCACATGCATGAGGCTAATAAAATGACTGGGGCATATTGTGAACACATGGAATTATATGTTCAGTCCGCTTGTGATAAACACTTTGGTATATTGTCCACTTAAACCAAATAGAAACACAAAGTGTGTATGTGTGTGTACGCGTCTTTGTGTGTGTGCGTGTGTGTGTGCTTGCATATCTTTGTGTTTAGACACATGTGGAGAGAGAAATGGGAGAAAGCAGACTATCAAAAGTCCTGCTAAAGCTGAATTTACAGTACATCTTGGCCAGGCTCGGATATGTATTCATTCAACTGCAGCATACTGTAGCAGCAAAGCCTTGGTAATCACGTAACCATAATGTATAAGGGTAAACCTGCTTACTCTGTGAGAATACATACCTATCTTTCTGTCTAAGCCCTGAGGTCATGGTGTTGAATAGATTAAATCACAAGTGAGATCTGAACTCTCATTTCTATTTTGTTAGAGTCGGTTCACTCCAAGATCCACCTCTGGCTATTCCCCTAGAAATGTTATAATCGATGTGTTACGGTACAAGCCTGTCTGTCTCTGTCTATCTATGTGTCTCTCGCTCTTTTTACACATGTTTCTCGCACTCTAATCTCCATGTCTTGAATAGGGATCTGAATCTGGTTTTGGTAAAACCACCCGGAAGTAGTCCAAACTAAACTGAAACTCAGTTTTCCAAAACCAAATAAACAATTATCCTTAGACACTACTGGACTTTGAAACCACCGCACGCACACACACACACACACACACACACACAAAAAAAAATATCCAGCCATTTCAAAGATCCCTGTATGCATGGCACTCAAGGTTACAGAAAGCACATCCTTCTCCAAAACAGCCAGGCTGCCCACGACAGCTGAAACAGAGCAGTACCTAGCCAATTGGTTTGCCCTAGTTTTTGACAGCCCGCAATCTGGAGGCCACGCACTGCAAGCCTGTGTACGTGGCCCCGACTGCCGAATATCAGCGCCACCAGCTTGCACCTACGCCCGAGGCTGTCCAAGGGTGCCACGAGGGGCTGATACTTAAATTTCTGCAAAGTTCGGCTCCATGTAGCCATCAAATTAGCAACCCATTTACAAAATGAGCAACTCCCCCTGGCCTCCCCACAACAACAATATCTGGTGTATTTGACACACAGGAAAACACATCATCATCAACATCAAACCAGCTTCCCCTTACACAAGAATGTTTATGCATGTGTGCTGTTAGTAAGACCACTTGTCTCACTTCGCTGGCTATCAGGTCAACAAGGGGGTCATGTCTAGCAATGTACAAATCCTTGTATGAAAAGCATCCATTCACAACATGGACAAAGGACTACATTACATTTGATTCATGAAGAATACAACATGGTTTGCAGGGTACCAGAGTGCTAGATTATGTTTTGTTGGTAGAACTTGCAGCCTCGCCTTAACAGTAAAGGTGAGAATGTCCTCGCCAACGGCAGCATTTTGGTACATGAAATGGGAGACAGAGTGGTCAGCACAGTCCAGAGCAATGCTATAATCGATGTGTTAGGGAACAAGCCTGTCTGTCTCTGTGTGTCTCTATGTGTCTCTCTTGCTTTTTTCCCCCATGTTTCTCACTCTCTATTCTCCATATCTTGAATAGCAATCTGGTTTTGGTAAAACCACCAAAAAGTAGTTCAAACCAAACTGAAACTCAGTGTTCCAAAAACCAAATCATCCTTAGAAACCACTGTTCCTTTAAACCACAGACACAGACACAGACACACACACACACAAACACACAGACACACCCATGCTGGACTGGCATGGACCTTCTCCACTGCAGGAATTAACACTAGTGCTTGGCCTAATGTCTTAGACTTTTGTGTTTCCATGTCCAAAGAAAAGCCAAGGGCCTGCCCAAGATGTTCATACTCTAGATTGGGGACTTAGAGAGAGCTTTGGAGAAATGTTGCAGTCAGATGCATTGCATAACTCTTTTAGCTGTGTACCACCAATGTCATTTTCAATACGCTGAGGAAAAACTGTTGACAAAATACTTAGATTACATTGTCACAGTGAAAAGTTAAAACAGTTTGTAAAACAATGTGTGATAAAAGAAACAATCTCACAACGGATGCAGAATGGAGGGATGGTAGGACAAAGGGAGAGAAGAAAACAGCATGCTGAAGCTTCAAACTGGAACACAAGATGTTTCGACTTTCACGTGGAGAGGAAAAAATCCGAATGGTTCCTTTCTGACGTGCGCAGTGCCAACTCGTTTTGATTACAACATTTTCAAGCAGTTCACAGATGTGAGAATTCCTCTCTCTGTTTCCGTGTTTCTGTCTACACGTGATTGCACACACAGACGTACACCCATCCACACATACACACACACTCTGCCTTGCAACATTATTAGCCTACTGTACTACGAATCACATTTTTATACCAGGATGCATACTGTTTATACTAGGACCTACTGTCTAATACGTGTAGTACTGTAATACCAATCACATTTTTATACCAGGATGCATACTGTTTATACTACGACCTATTGTCTAATACGTGTAGTACTGTAATACCAATCACATTTTTATACCAGGATGCATACTGTTTATACTACGACCTACTGTCTAATACGTGTAGTACTGTAATACCAATCACATATTAATTCTGCTGTGATTAGCAACAGTAAACTGTTTGTTGATAGTATTTCAGACTTGTCCAATCACCTGATATGCATGATTGGTTCTGAAGCACACTTATCAAAGAGAATATCTGATGGAACTGTACATGTCTACAAAGATCATCAAATGTGACAGAATCTGGGGAACTGGCTGTGTGTGAGTTCTATAGACACACATGAACGCACACGCGCACACACACACGCGTGCGCTTCCCATCCCATAGGCAGAAACTCAAATAGGAAGTACCCGTGCTTTGAACTATTCAACGCTGGTCTGACCAATCGGAATCCACGCTTCATTATTGTTTTGATCACTGGGATATTTTCTGGGTAGCTTGCGGAAATAATCTAGATGCATAGACGGATACGGTGACTGAGTTTATAAGGAAGAGTTTAGGAGATGTAGTACCCACTGTGACTATTAAAACCTACCCTAACCAGAAACCGTGGATAGACGGTAGCATTCGCACAAAACTGAAAGCGTGAACCACTGCATTTAACCATGGCAAGGTGACTGGTAATTTGGCAGAATATAAACAGTGTAGTTATTCATTGTAGGTTCTCATCTTCCATTTCTCATATCCTTCTCCATGCTATCCTGTTGTGGGGTCCAAATCTCTCCGGGTGCTCATTGACGCTGGTGCCGACGAGAGCTTTATGGACGCTGCCCTGGTGTCGGAGCTCGGAATCCCCATACAACACCTCTCCATTCCCATGGATGTCAGAGAGATGGATAGGTGCCCTATTGGGCCAGACGGATTACCAGGATGTGTACCCCGAGCATGCGCTGACCAACTGACAAGTGTCGTCACTGACATTTTCAACCTGTCCCTGACTAAGTCTGTAATACCAACATGTTTCAAGCAGACCCCCACAATCCCTGTGCCGAAGAACTCTAAGGTAACCTGCCTAAATGACTACTGACTCATAACACTCACGTCTGTAGCCATGAAGTGCTTTGAAAGGCTGGTCATGGCTCACATAAACACCATTATCTCAGAAACACTTGACCCACTCCATTTTGCATACCCCCCCCCCCCCATCAGATCCACAGATGACGCAATCTCTATTGCACTCAACACCGCCCTTTCCCACCTGGACAAAAGGAACACCTATGTGAGAATGCCATTCATTGACTACAGCTCAGTGTTCAACACCATAGTGCCCTCAAAGCTCATCACTAAGCTAAGGACCCTGGGACTAAACACCTCCCTCTGACACTGGATCCTGGACTTCCTGACAGGCCACCCCCAGGTGGTAAGGGTAGGGAACAACACATCTGCCACACTAATCCTCAACACTGGGGCCCCTCAAGGGTGCATGCTCAGTCCCCTCCTGTACTCCCTGTTTGCTCATGACTGCATGGCCAGGCACGATTCCAACACCATCATTAAGTTTGCAGATAACACAACAGTGGTAGGCCTGATCACTGACAACGATGAGACAGCCTATAGGGAGGAGGTCAGAGACCTGGTCAAGACAAAGGAGATGATTTTGGACTACAGGAAAAGGTGGACAGAGTATGCCCTCATTCTCATCGACGGCGCTGTAGTGGAACAGGTTGAGAGCTTCATGTTCCTTGGTGTCCACACCACCAATAAATTATCATGGTCCAAACACATCAAGACAGTTGTGAAGAGGGCACGAAAAAGCCTATCCCCCTCAGGAGACTGAAAAGATTTGGCATGTGTCCTCAGATCCTCAAAAGGTTCTACAGCTGCACCATCGAGAGCATCACTGCCTGGTATGGCAACTGCTCGGCACTACAAAGGGAAGTGTGTACGGCCCAGTACATCACTGGGGCCAAGCTTCCTGCCATCCAGGACCTTAGAGGACCTCAAAGACTCCAGCCACCCTAGTCATAGACTGTTCTCTCTGCTACCGCAGGACAAGCAGTACCAGATTGCCAAGTTGAGATCCAAAAGGCTTCTTAACAGCTTCTACCCCAAGCCATTAGACTCCTGAACAGCTAATCAAAGGGATACCCAGATCTCTCTTTTACGCTGCTACTATAATCTATGCATAGTCACTTTAACTCTACCTACATGTACATATTACCTCAACATTGACTCTGAACCGGTACCTCATGTATACAGCCTCGCTTGGTATTTTACTGCTGCTGTTTAATTATTTGTTACTTTTATTTTCTATTTTTATTTTTTTACTTATCTAATTTTTACTTAACAGTTTTTTTTCTTAACATAAGGATTGTTGGTTAAGGGCTTGTAAGTCTGTTGAATTCGGCGCATGTGACAAATAACATTTGACTTGATTTGATTTCTTGTCAGAGTCACCCACACTACGTTTCCCATTAAACTGAGAGTGTCAGGCAATCACAATGCCTGTGCAGTTCCTGCTCATTGAATCACCTCAAGCGCCTGTGGCTCCAAAGGCACATTATGGGGTGTTGTGTGTAAATTAATGAGGGGAAAAAATAATTGTATACATTTTAGAATAAGGCTGTAACGTAAACAAATATGGAAAAAGTCAATGGGTCTGAATACTTTCCAAATGCGCTGTATATAGTGTACAAGACAGATACTAACATCTGTATCACACACACACACACACACACACACACACACACACACACACACACACACACACACACACACACACACACACACACACACACACACACACACACACACACACACACGTTGCATTCGGTATGTTTGCTTTTCACTCACGCTTGCATGTTCGACCATATCCATCCATCACCTCTGCAGTGTGTGATGGGAAGCTGTCCAAAAATACACACATAACGAGTTGCCAAAAAATCTCTCTTTCCCTACAGTAACAAGACTTTAGAAACACTATCCCACCATTATTATTTTACACCAATATTGACCTTAGTCAACTCCTAAGACATGGAAGCGGACATAGCCTTGGAACTTAAGCTGCTTCAGGGTCACAGGTTTAAGCATCTGAAACCAAAGGTGTCGACTAAAAATAGTTAGTAAGTCTCCTAGCTGTCTATATTTTGACTGCACGTTACTAAGTGGCGTCAGAATATAGACAGCTAGGACAACACTGAGCATGGCAAAAGGTCACCGCACCCCAAGAGGAAAGGACCGACGAAGGGAGCATCTGGAGAGAAAGCAAGGGGGGGACTCTCTGTAAAGAAATTCCTATAATTTGTACAGTAAATTCCTGGCAGCACAGATGCCAGTCAATTTATTTATTATTACAGGACAGTAAAAAAGTTAATTCTACTGTAATTGTAATTAATGATTGAATCATTGAGGGGAGATGAGGTTTGTATTTAACAGTATTTTAATGTAGTATTTGAATGTAATTACATGGGATTGGTGAGAGACGTTTTGCTACTAGGTACTGTAATTATATATTACAGCATATTGATGAATATTTGGTGTTTTGTATAACTTGCACTCCTAGAGGCCTTAACAAAGGCTTCCAAATTGGCAGTGACTACAGGGCAAAACAAACCAAGAGGACATGGCAACTCAACCAGTAAATATACAGCAAAACATTAATACATCACTTTATTGTAAAATCAGATTGTAAAATTTCAGGAATGGTTAACTGTGCACTGAACTCCCATGATGCATTGTTCTTTACTGCAGAGGTGGGATCAAGTCATTGTTTTACAAGTCACAAGTAAGTCTCAAGTCTTAGCACTCAAGTCCCAAGTCAAGACAGGCAAGTCCAAGTGTCATGAATCCCGCCAAAGATGGTGCCTCTTCCTGTTCGGGCGGCGCTCGGCGGTCGCCGACCTACTAGCTGCCACCGATCCCCTTTTCTGTTTCATTTAGTGTTGTCTGATTAGTTGCACCTGTTTCTTGTTCAGGTTTGGGTTTGGGCTATTTAAACCCGGTAGGCCTGCCGGCTTTTGTGCAGGCTGGTTTTTCTGTTATTGGTGTGTGTGTATTTTGTGGATTCCATTTTTCCGAACAGTTTCGTTCTGTTTGTTGGACTGGGTCTTTATGCGCCCTTGTGTGTGTGGTGTGACCTTCTCTCTGTTTTTGGAAATAAAAGATCCACATCTTTGAACTACCCTGCTCTCTGCGCCTGACTCCTCCACCCTCTACTTCTAGAAGCCGTTACAGCGAGTCAAGACCAGCAAGTCTCAAGTCCTAAACTTGGAGTTTCGAGTCCTAAGCAAGTCATAATGTGCTCTTCACCAAATGTAATACCATTTCATATTCTTAACAAGAGTAATAGTTAGTATATTACATTCATGCAAATCATGAATGATTTAAAAAAATATATATGTATTACTTTCCAAATAAACTTTATATTTACATGGAAATACATCGGTAACCATGAGAAAGACCCCCCCCCCCCCCCAATAGCGATCGACTATCGAGGATCGCCATGGGGCACAATCGGGCGATATAGGCTTGTGTACAATCGCCCAACCTTAACACACACACACACACACACACACACACACACACACACACACACACACACACACACACACACACACACACACACACCCTCTCTGTGTGTGGTTACAGTAAGCTGCCTAGCCAGTTGTAGCTCAATCTTGGGTGCAATGATCACGTTCCCGCACTGACTGACTGTGTGGAGGTTCATTGATTTAACGTGACGTTAGCCTACATGCTACACTAGCAAAGTTATGAATGATATAGCCGTCGGCTCTATTAGCCACGACTTACTGTTCTTTGTGCAGCTTCAAATGTCGAACACAGTTGGAAGTTGTTGCGCCTCCGTCTGTCATTTTCTTCCCGCATGTTTTGCAAGTTGCAACTCGTTGCGCAACTTTTTCTCAGCTGGCACAATTTGATTGGCTGCTGTCCAAATCAAACTATAATCCGTTAAATGAAGAGTTGATGTGCTGAACACTTTTTTTAATGGCATAATTGTTTATATTTGGGCTTGGGGAGGGTATCAAGTCAGTTTGAGTCAAAAGGCTCAAGTTCAAGTTAAGTCACGAGTCAGGTGTTAAAGTCAAAGTCGTGTTGCAAGTCATCATATTTGTGACTTAAGTCTGACTCGAGTCCAAGTCATGTGACTCGAGTCCACACCTCCGCCTTACTGTAATATATAATTCCCATAGCTAAATGTAATATTTCTGCTGTGTAAATATAAAGACATTTATTACAGTGCAAGCACACACACACACACACACACACATTTGACATGTTATTTTTTTATATAGGTTAGTGTCTGTGAAATTGTCCATGAATGACGTGATTCGGCAGAGTAACAAGTTAATGTCAGTGAGAATGACCATGAATGACACAATTAGATTGGGTAACAAGTACAGGTGTCTGAGAAAATGTCTGTGATTGAGTTCTTAAAGGCACAAAGAGATGAGCATTTCTCAAGTTTCACTGGCTGCAGTAAACACACACACACACAGTTGGATTAGCAGGGTGGAATTTCGTCTGGAGAATGTCAACTGTGATTTTCACAAAATGTTCCTCTAAGGTGCCCTTAACGAGTGTGAAGGAGCTCAAAGTAGCTGAAGAAAAGTCAAGTAGTTACTGCTGTCAACAGGGGGTGAGAGGGGGGGGGGGGGGGCTGTGTAAGTTAAGTTGGGGAGGAAAGGAGCACGCCCCCAAACTTCTCTCAAATGTCCTGCTATTTGTCGTCACAGAGGGAGGGGGGGGTGGTGCACGACAGGAAATACTTAGCTGTAAAAGCTGTATAAAAATCCTATATCAAGCTAAAGTAAAGGTACAGTTAAATCATATAACATACTGTTACTAGAGAATTCTAAGCATCGTCAGAGGCCAGTAACAACTAAACAGGCCAAGGAGGTGAAATGAACAGGGGAGGATGAACAGGATTCAGGAGAGGGAGGAAGAGAGGGAGAATAAAGACAAAGCAGAGAAAAGAGAAACTACACAGTGGGCAGAAGAAATTAAATGCAGTGAGTAGATGATAAGTCTATTCCATGAGGGTCTAGATCAGGGGTACTCAACTCCTACCATATGAGATCCGGAGCCTGATGGTTTTCTGTTCGACCTGATAATTAACTTCACAAACCTGGTGTCCCTAGTCTAAATCAGTCCCTAATTAGAGGGGAACAATGAAAAAAATACAGTGGAACTGGCTTTGAGGTCCAGAGTTGAGTTTGAGGGGTCTAGATACTCAATTGCATGTCTCCCCACAGGAGAGAAAGGTCTTAACCACTATGGGATCGAGAACCCCCCCCCCACCACCACCTTCCCCGTGGGACAGTTGAGCTAACGTAGGCTAATGTGATTAGCATGAGGTTGTAAGTAACAAAAACAATTCCCAGGACATAGACATATCTGATATGGGCAGAAAGCTTAAATTATTGTTAATCTAACTGCACTGTCCAATTTACAGTAGCTATTACAGTGAAAGAATGCCATGCTATTGTTTAAGGAGTGTGCACAATTATGATCTTTATTAATAAACCAATTAGGTACAGTTGGGCAGTCTTGATACAACATTTTGAACAAATATGCAATGGTTCATTGGATCAGTCTAAAACTTTGCACATACACTGCTGCCATTTAGTGGCCAAAATCTAAATTGCACCTGGTTTGGAATAATACATTATGACCTTACTCTTGCATTTCAAAGATGATGGTACAAAAAAAAGAATGTTTTAGTATTTGTATTATCTTTTACCAGATCTAATGTGTTATATTCTCCTACATTAATTTCACATTTCCACAAACTTATTAAAAGTGTTTCCTTTCAAATGGTATCAAGAAGATGCATATCCTTGCTTCAGGGCCTGAGCTACAGGCAATTAGATTTGTGTATGTAATTTTAGGCAAAAATTGAAAAAAAGGGTTCGATACTTAAGAGGTTTTAATCATGGGAAGGAGAGTCATGTCGCAAGCCACTGAGGTGATGTTATGCATGCAGGATCATGGTCTTTTTTTGGGGTGACAGCTACCCTAGTGGTTAGAGTGTTGGACAAGTAAGCAAAAGGTTGCTGGTTTGAATACCTAAGTTGACAAGGTGAAAAATATGTCGATTTTCCCTTGAGCAAGGCACTTAACCCACATTTGCTCCAGGGGCGCTGTACTACTATGGCTGACCCTGCAAAACAACATATTTCACTGCACCTCTTCGGTGTACGTGGCACAACATGTTTTATTTATTTTACTAGAGAGAGAGAGAGAGAGAGAGAGAGAGAGAGAGAGAGAGAGAGAGAGAGAGATGAGTGAAGAACAGAGACTAACTGAGATAAAGATAAAAATTGAAAGAAAGCTGGGACATAAAAGTGGCTGAGAGTAGGGGGATGAGCTTCAAGGGGGAAGGATGAGACAGGAGGTTAGGGGTGAGATGAGAGGGTCTGTTCTGTCTGAGGCAGTTAGGTCTTGGTTTACTTCCAGGAGAAACTAAGGGGCAGACCAGGGGGGAATAAGGGGGAGACGAGGGGTGACCTTGACCTCGTCTTGTCTTAGCTGGTATGTTTTCACAGTGCAGGGGGCTGTGTGTGTGTGTATATGTGTGTGTGTGTGTGTGTGTGTGTGTGTGTGTGTGTGTGTGTGTGTGTGTGTGTGTGTGTGTGTGTGTGTGTGTGTGTGTGTGTGTGTGTGTGTGTGTGTGTGTGTGTGTGTGTGTGTGTGTGTGTGTGTGTTATTACTGATAGCTCTAACAAGCCAAGGTAAGAGGTCAGACTGTAGAGTGGAAAAGGATGAAGGGGCTGTTAAAGGGACTTTAAGTCCACCACCTGCCTACACACACACACACACACACTCTCTCTCTCTCTCTCTCACACACACACACACACTTAAGGGTTAGGCTGATTATTACCAGACCTTGTTTAAACACCTCCCCTGTTACCCTCCCCAATAAAACACTATATTGACAGGCTAACCATGAGGGTTCTAAGCTGACATATGGAATTGTTTTAAGATGGTCATATGATGGACCATTTAGCTATTTAATTGTGAATTTTAGGACCACTTTAAGTATAAATATATATACATAAAACTATTATTTGATAAAATATCAAATTTGGCCTTTACTACTATAGCCCAGAAGAAATGCATTGAATAACACATTCAAAATGGCAAAAAAGAGTGGAACAATAAATCATAAGAAATATGGTTTTGAAGTGTCTGTCCTATATCTAGGAGATATAAGAAAGCTCAGGAAATATTTGTCGTTTTTTTTTTTACACATATTTAACCCCTTTTTGGGGGTAGGCACAAAACTACACAAATCTACCTTCACAGTTTCATTCATTTTTTAAGGCCGGTACTGGTTACTTTCACAGCGAGTCCCATGACCAGTGGCGGATTTAGGTATAGGCGACATGGGCAGCCGCCTGGGGCGGCACGGGGAACCTGATAGAAAAATGCAGAATGATGACATTTGCGCAATCAGTTTTCTATCAGTCATTTGCATGTCACAACAATGATATCATGTCACCGTGTGGGACTGTGGGTCAATTAACCTTGTTGGAGTTGGCGCCCTGATTCTAGTTTGTGAGCTAGAAAGGCTACTGCCTGGGAAGTTCTCCCACTCAGAAGTACGAGCGGGGGGAGGTTGACCTCAGGTCTCCCCATTGGAAACCCGAGGTAGGGGGAGCGGGGGAATCTGTCAAATAGCGCACCTCTAACTTGGTACAGTACTAATGAAATTAGTAAAATCAGTCACACTACGAATTGCTACCAAATAAACCACAATTCATTCATAATACTGTGAAAATATAGTTTCACAGACATGTTGTTGCATTTTTTTCTGGTTTGTGCGAAATCGTTAAGAATAATATAAAACCAGTTTGCACAGCACCGAGGTGAATTGGTTTAGTCTTGACTCTTGGTTGACAGTGTTGGGAGATGGGTAATGTATTGATGCTCGAGTGCCAAATCAACACAAATTTATTTCTATTTGGTCTTTGTTACTTCTTATATATATTTTTATATTTATATAGCATATATTTTTATATTTATATAGTTTTAAATGTTATGATTATTTATTTGTGTTAAAGGGGGTGTTCGCAAATACAAACTACAACCACCACTGCCCGTGACACTTGTGGGGGCCGTAGAGCAAAACAGAGAGCCCCACCGTGCTCATGAGAATCACCCCTTTTCATAGAGGTCAAACCATTCAGACGTTATTGTGAGAACCATTTTTGGAATGTCTCATAATCTGACAAACACCGCTCTAGCTCACCACAGATGCATAAGCACAACATAGGCAGATGCGGTATTTGATTGACTCACCGGTGTCAATCTAACCAACTTCCTGTGCTTCAAATGCCCTATCAAGTCTTCACATAGGCATGAATGGTGTCATATGATCAATGGCTTTGTCCATTCATATATACAGTAATTAACTTGGAACACTACAGGTCAAAAAAAAAATGTAACCTTTATTTAACTACTAAGAACAAATTCTTATTTTTAATGTATTTATTTTTACCCCCTTTTCATGGTATCCAATTGTTAGTCTTGCCTCATCGCTACACCTCCAGTACAGGTGAGAGAGGAAGGCCATTTGTCCTCCGAAACACAACCTAACCAAGCCGCACTGCTTCTTAACACAGTGCACATCCATGCCAGCCACACCAATGTGTGGGAGGAAACACTGTGCATCACGTGATGAGACAAGGATATCCCTACTGGCCAAACCCTCCCTAACCCAGACGCTAGGCCAATTGTGCATCGCCCCATAGACCTCCTGGTCACGGCCGACTGCGACAGAGCCTGAGCGCAAACCCAGAGTCTCTGCGATGCAGTGCCCTAGACAACTGTGCCACCCGGGAGGCCAAAAATTCTTAATGACGGCCTAGGAACAGTAGGTAAACTGCCTTGTTCAGGGGCAGAACAACATATTTTTACCTTGTCTGCTCAGCGATTTCATCTTGCAACCTTTCAGTAACAAGTCCAATGCTCTAACCACTAGGCTACCCACCTCCCCACTTAAAAGACCAATGCAGACGTTTTTATCTCAATATCAAATCATTTCTGAGTAACAATTAAGTACCATATTGTGATTGTTTTCAATTCAAATGGTAAAAAATAAACAAAAATAGCTTCTTATCAAGAGCAATTTCTCAAGCAAGAACTTTGATAGGACTGACTGGGAAGGGGAAAACTGAAAATTAGCTGTTATTGGCAGAGAGGTTTGGAAGGCCAAAACTCCATCCTACCAAAACAGGTTGAAATTTCAGGGGGTCTTTTCAAACATCTCTTACATTAAAAGGGCATTATGATAATTTGCACAATTTCACAGTGTTGTTCCAACCACATAGTGTGGCAATATATAAACACAGGGAAAAACATGTTTTTGACTGCACTTGACCTTTAAACAGCATTCTCCAAAAATCATAATGTACTGTAAGCCACATCTCAGCACACACAGGCTAGACTGAAGAGGAGGACTTCTTTAACATAGATATATAGTGGGGTCCAGAATTATTGGATCCCTTAATAAAGATGAGCAAAGAAAACCTGTACAAATAAATTATACAAACACTGAGCTATAATATATGCTTACATTTTTATTTATTTGTATTTTATACTAATATAACTGCTCAGAAAAAGAGATTTTGTTTATAAACAATCATTTAAAAAAATCTAAAAAAGATAGGGGTCAAAATGATTGGATCCCCTGATTTCAATACTTCAGTACCCAGGCCTCCTGAGTGGAACAGCTGTCTAAAGCACTGCATCACAGTACTTGAGGCATCACTACAGACCCGGATCCATAGGGTGGCGCACAATTGGCCCAGAATCGTCCATGTTAGGGGAGGGTTTGGCAAGGGGGGCTTTACATGTCTGATCGCTCTCTAGCGACTCCTTGCGGTGGGCTGGGCGCCTGCAGGTTGATCTCGTCGTCAATTGAACTGTGTTTCCTCTGACACATTGGTGCAGCTGGCTTCCAGGTTAAGCAGGTGGGTGTTAAGAAGAGCGGTTAGGTGGGTCATGTTTTGGAGGACACATGACTCAACCTTTGTTGGGGAGTTGCAGAGATGAGACAAGATCGTAATTGGATATCACAAAAAAGGGGGTAATATACTTATTTTATTTATTTTTATACTCCAGCACCCTCCCCTTGTGAGCCTTTTTGTATGGACTGCCCTCTTCAATTCAAACCAGAGGTTTTCAATGTGGTTCAACTCCGGACACTGAGATGGCCATTGCAAACTTTTGATTTTGTGGTCAATTAAATATTTCTTTGTGGATTTTTATGTGTGCTTGGGTTTATTGTCTTGCTGGAAGATACACTTGCGGCCAAGTTTCAAACTCCTGGCAGAGACATCCAGGTTTTGGCTTAAATGTCCTGGTACTGGGTAAAGTTCATGCCATTGACTTTAACAAGGGTCCGAGGACCCCATAACAAAGAAAAACCCTGGGACCTAATCCCTCCCCAGACAAAGTGTAGGGTGACAGGGGAGAACAGCAAAGACAACTTCGAAGCCTTGAAGTGGACGTGCACCAGAATATATTGATAATCCATATCATAGAACTATCTCATGATAAGATACCAGACTACAACAGAGAAAGTACAGGGTGATACACAGTGTGACTCCTGAACTTGTGAACTGAAACTCCTCTGCACCTAAACATGAACAAATGGTTCTCCTCAATGTGTCTCTTCAGTGCTTGAAGATAGGCGCAGTCAGGCCATGTTTTGACTAGTGCACCAGAGGCCCGTTGAAATCACACAGCTGATGATACGCAGACTTACATACAGTTCTCACACACACACACACACACACACACACACACACACACACACACACACACACACACACACACACACACACACACACACACACACACACACGGTATCCCGGTCAATGAAAATCTATCAATGTACAAATGTGTCGGAAATACCTTTTATACTACAGTACATTAAAAACGGAATAATGCAACACCACTCTCCTGTGCATTAATGAACAATGCATTCGACAAAAGACAAATTCTAGCAGATTCCCTTTGGATAATATGAATATTTATTAAATACACATTAATATCACTGAAGTCTTGAGTGAAGCTGGTGGAATGTTCTGTCATAGCATCAGTTCTGTAGGCATAAATATTTGGGGAATAATCCCTCAGTGTTCATGTTATTTCTTCATATGAATATCTCCTTAGTTGCAGTGTGTGTTGCTCAAGACAGATCTAGAACAGGCATTTCTAACATGGGAGGTTTAACACACACACACACACACACACACACACACACACAAACACAAACCGTCATTTTGTTCTTCTAATAAATCACAAGCAGCTGTAGTTGCCATTGTAGCTCCGATGACTGAAATTCCATCCTCATCTCTCCTCTCTTCAACTTTGTAAGTTGATATGATCCACACATTTTAAAAGTTAGAAACTCTGGGGTTACGGTTTGTTTTGATAGACTGCTGTTTACTCTGTATTTTACTGGAAATTATAGCAGTAAAATTGTAATTACAGCACAATGACCAAACTATTACAGCAGCATCTATATGTTTTAAATTAACCATCATTACATTATCATTACATCATATCATTACATGCCATTTCGTACCACAACTGGTATTTAAGTACTACAAAGTATTAATTGCTACCACATCATTTCTAATAAATACCAAGCAAAATACTGTAACATAAAGACATCCTGACACAGCCTACTGCTAACCAAACCCTTACGGTTCTCAGTTACCACCCTGGGAAGTCAGGGACAGTCACTGGGACTCAGCAAGTCATACATGCACACATACAAACATATACACACAGTCCAGCTACCCCTCCACAGTCAGGTTCAGTTGAACCTTTCATTCAGAAATGCCAGTACTCTCTGCCTCCTCGCTTCCTCTACATCCATCCTTCCATCTCCTCATCCCTCCATTCCTCGATCTCTTCTCTACAATTTACATTAGTAAAGCTGAGGGGTGATGATTTACATCCCTGTGCTCTGGCAAGATTGAGTACCCAAACAGAGAGTTTTTGTGTGTGTGTGTGTGTGTGTGTGTGTGTGTGTGTGTGTGTGTGTGTGTGTGTGTGTGTGTGTGTGTGTGTGTGTGTGTGTGTGTGTGTGTGTGTGTGTGTGTGTGTGTGTGTGTGTGTGTGTGCGTGCCTGCGTGCATGTGTGTGTGATCTCCTACCTGTTATTGTGATGTTGCTGTAGAGGTTGGAGAGCTGTTCTTTGAGGAGGACAAGCTGCATCTGAGCTGCCTTCTCTCTTTGCAGCTCCAGCATCATGTCAGGGTGGTTGGCCAGCTTACAGCCCCTCTGCTTGTCCAGGGCGATGTCACTACGCACTATGTCTGAGCATTGACACAGAGACCAAGAACGGGTCATGTAGTTTCATTGCTTACCACTTCTGGCAATATTGGATTGTTCCTTTCATGCTAATAAAGCTTGATTGAATTAAAATTAATTGCTACAGAATAAGACTATAGGCCTACCAATGAACATGGACATAGACGATTTCAACTGTACCTAAAGTACATTTAAACATCTCAATACATTTTATAATCAAATTGGGAATACAACACAATAAATAAATATACAAAATGTGTGTTTAACATTTGAGTAAATGAATAATCAAATCCATAATGTCTAACTCACCATCTTCATAGTTTTTTAGGTAGTAATCTGGGCCGGGGCCTCTGAACTTGGCAAGGTTCTTCAGGTTGTGGAAGTGGAGGAAGTCGGTTCTCTTTCCTCCGAACCTCAGATAGGCTGGGGACAGACCTCGGGCTAGGGTTACCAAACGCTTGGAACTATACATGGAGACAGAGATCTGATAAGAATACGGTGCACAAATACATCTGAAATATTGATTAAACAATATTTTTTAATCAATTAGGCTCCGTGTCCAAACAAGCTGCGTGAAAAACACAACATGACCATCATTGATTTCAGATCATGTACATACATACACAACTCCGAGAAGAAACGATTGACGTTAATGTTGAAAATAATTCCTGTAGTGGGTATGTCATTGCAATATCCAGCACTAGTGACATAGACTACTCAACAGAGGCTGAGCACTACTTACACAAGACAAAAAACTCAAGTCATAAAACAATGACAACTTGATTTAAATGTGATATTTCTTGATAGCCCTGTGCATTCAGATTCAACAAAAGAAAACTAGACATGGAGCCAATTTAATTCATACAGAGAGTAGGTTTTAGTGGTTTTTTTTGTAGATATCACAGGGAAACATTTTATGATGGTGAGACTAGCATGCCCAGAATAATACAAACATGTTCTACACTACAGTGTTACCAGATTACTGTCAAAGCTTTCCAGACTGGGCTTTCGAAACACTTTTTACTATCACTCTCACTTATTGGTTTCACTTGAGAGAAAAGCTAGTGAACCCTACTAGTATTTACATGATAGTATTATAGGACATGACAGCTTTTCCATTACAACAGGCCGTTTATGACCCTCTCAGTGCTGCTGTTAGCCAGCTAGCAATAATAACTCCCACAGTTGTAGTTTAGAAAACTAGTTTGGGGTTAAGTATTCCACTCTACTGTTGTGTTACCAGACTGGACACAGAATAAACAACAGAAATATTATACTTTTCAACCCAAGCCACACTGTAATTTGTGCATATCATCAAGAGTGGACCACCAACAAAACAATGGAGCAAACTAATACATCACATGCCAATAGCACATGCTTTCTGTAGTAAAGGAATGGCATTCCATGAGAGCAACAATAGCCTACTTTTTAAACTTGATTTAAAGCTAGACATTATTTGTTTACAAGGTCTCCTTTGACCAAAACCATGGAGCAAAAGGACAGTTTTGTAGTAGGTATATTTATAAGTCACGTTCTTCAAAATTAAGGAAATGTTTCCCATTAATTGAAATGACTGGAAATTGCACAGTAGCTTTAAAATGTTGTGTTCAATTATATGTTATGGGATTAGCACTTACCATATTGTGCTGTTTTTGTAGGCAGAATATAGGCCATGTTGTGATCATTTTAACCGATTCTTGCAGACTTGAATAAAGTGCCATTTTTATGACAATTATACACAATTGTGGTAGTTAAATCGCCTAGCTTTGTATTATAATAATTGCCTATTTATGTCTCTAAAATCCACCGACCTACCACAAAAACGAATTTATCCTATAGTATGGCCTTAGTGTGCTTGAACGCTGGGTTATCAGATCTGACGATCAGCAACGTTTACAGTAGGCATGGTTTAAATGTTTATTCAAATAACGGTTTATATGAACTTGGCAGTACAGTTTAAGAAAATAAATATTGGAAAAACATTTCAGAAAATTAGCATTGAAATTGTGAGTGAATAGCCCACCTACATTTAGGAAGTTGGTGAAAAGTATGAACCAAAGTAAAGCAAAATAACTTGTCAGTATTGTTAGAAGGTTCATTGTTTGATCACATAGTGTGTTATTGTTATTATGAATATTATGAACATTAGGTATATTATTATATTATTGTGATGATTAGTATCATTATTATTATTATTGTTATTATCACAAAATTGATCCAGACAACATTTACTTGCTGAAGGATGAATATACAGCAACAACTGAATTTATATAGATCCATATGATTTAACGCGTTCATATGGGAATAACACTTTTCATCTAGTTAACCCAGAATTACATTTTTGCTAAAATCCTGACCTCAAACTTCTCCACTGACTGGTAAAAGTTACATCTGGGAACTTTGCACAATAGCCGAAGCTGATTGGAAGCTGACATTGTTTACTTCCAGGGCGATACATGCTGTGGCTTCAATAATATTTGAGTAGCCATTCCGACTGTTTTTCATTATTACAAACATGTCGATATCGAGTAGTAAACCCTGATACTCTATATAACTTGTAAAATGCCACGACCCCCTTTCTCTCCTCCCAAACAATAACAGTGGATGTTTCACTGGAAATAAGAAACCTATGTTTACGGAAATTCTTCAAAGAGCCTCGTGTGCGCCATGTAGGCATACTTCTACCAATGTAAACTATTCCCTTCCGTACCCAACATGCAACATTAACTATATATGATGAGCTCATATCACCTCTTTCCCTGTCATTCTCGTTCCCCTCTCTCTTCGTTTCATATTAGCATTGTGTAGAACACAGAAACATTGACACGATTAAGACAGTGGCATTATATATGTAGACCTATTATTAACACCGCTATGTTAAAGAGATGTCTCTGAATAAGGCTACATACTGTGTAAACTGATGCATGCATGCCACACGAGAATGACGCAGCATGTGTCAAAATGTGTCTCAACTGAAATTAGAAAATAGGTTACTAGTATGCACACCAATTGGTAAAGCTCGACGACGTAATTATGAAGTTAGGCCTACACTCCAATCTTTAGGACACTCCATATTTCCATACGGGCTTGTTTACCCCATATCTAATGTCACCTAAACAAATGCAATGCACAAATCGGCATAAACCGACTTTATGACATGGTTGAATGATTCCCGACATCATAATATTGTCAAAGAACCATTCGTCTAGATAACTAAATCCTATAAGACCTATAAACCAAAAACAATGCATTTGATCCAAACATTAGAATAACGACGACCATGAAGTCGATAAGCAGACAGAGTGGGAAAGTAATCTACCTCAGAAAGTCCAGCCATCCGTCCTTTATAATCGACGGATCCAACTGTAAAGAGAGGAAGTTGTCATTTAGAACTTGAACCGGACTGCGGGTGTTGACGTCCAGCAAAATGAGCGTCCTCTCCATGAACCCCGTTCTCTTCCCCCCGCCGCCGGGTGCAGGTCTCTGGTAGGTCGAAGAAGAGGAGATCACCGACTGCACCATCAGAGCAACGGATACCAGCCACAGCCGGGAGCCTGGGAAGGGGCAAGTCGCCGGATTGGGCATCTTCCTGGCTTGGCACCACAGATGGAACACTGCGCCTAAAAACAAGACCGTGCTCTGCTGTTTGAGGGAACGTGAGAGAAGCTATAGCAATACCTTGTAGTCTGAATGCACTCTTCCTATTCCTTTGAGCGAAGATATCTGCTCCTTTCTGTCTGTCCGTCTCCCCCCGCCCCTCCGTGTTTTTGGGAGCTGGAGAGGGGAGCGCACGCCCCGGGCCAGCCTCCCCGCTAGAGAGGGCCAGGAGCCTGGGGGAGGAGAGGAGGCAGCACCGCCCCTCTTCAGGACTCAGTGGTGGTTCTTCTCTGAGGTATGAGGGTTCATACTTAACCCCTGATGTGTAGGAGAGAAAACAATGATCAGGGCGATCTATTTATCAGTATGCTAGGACACGTCCGCATAGCAGAGCTCAACAAGTCCGACTTTTCTTGCTTTTATGACTTGTAAAATTAGGAAAGGGATCCTTTAGAAAAATAAGATGCTATACTTTTACATAGACACATGACTCAAAATGTATTAAGATATAGAATATCTTATATAAGATATAGAATATGCGCACTTAGCGAGTTGTCTCCAATGCACAATGTAAAAGGAATTACGCACGCTGGTGACTGCCACAAAACATACATTTTCATGTAAATCTGAAAAGCAATTTGTCTGATGCAATGAATTGTGTATGAAACTGTCGTGTATTTGTCCCTCTCGAACAAAACAATACAAACAAATCATGTTAACCAATGGAATGATTAAAAACAAGCGTTGTGCAAACCGTGTATTCAAAAAGAGAACTACTATAAATATTTAGGCTAAGGAACTACTCGAATTTGTTATCTCGGAAATAGCGAAGATTTGTGTTGCTTAGATTACAATTGCAGGGTCATCTAAAAATATGAACGTTTTATATTTGCTAATTATCTGTGAAACACAAATCTCTTATACATGAAAGTTGGATGCATCTCTACAGTGTCAAGATGGTTTTCATAAAGACATAATTATGCATTTTTAAACAAATGTATATTTCGTTCGTTGGGGAACTAAGAACCCCAATACAATCCATCAAAGAAGACAAAAAAACGCACATTCCTAACTAAGCCACATTAATATGTTAAGTAAGCCTGCATAAAACGAAAATGTTTAGTCCAAGTAAAACAAGTAAACGTCAACGTAAATAAATGAAATATCAGAGTAGGCCTATTGGTGTTTTTTCTATACTTTTGAATGGAACGGTTTTTAGACGCTGTTATCGAACAGGGCATTTCTTGGTGTACGGTCCTAGATAAGTATGCCTACAAGAAAAGGAGAGTAAATAGCTAGTTAGGCTATGCGGTAAAATATATTTTACGCACAAGTAGCCTATTTAACTAGGCTATTTAAGAACACATGCGATCACAAGGCTAATGTTTTCTCACAGTTTGATCTGTGCTAATATGTTTTCTACAGTTTAACCAGTGACTGCATCAAACTTTGCCAACTTTGCCAATCACAGCCTAGCTCAGCTACCAAAAACATATTCAAAACGAATTTAGAATTCTACAGCCAACATATTTAACATACCTATAAAAGCTTTATATAAAGTCTCTCTCCAGATGTTCTTTGATCAGAGGGCCTACACACAGCGTGGTCCCACTTGCAAGTAGAGAAAGGCATTGACCGACGGGGTGGGTCGTTGTTATGGTGGTTATCCCAACAACTTCACCTCACCTCGGCGTGGCTCGTCTCAGCCTCATGAGCACACCGCCTTACTGTTTGATAACTCTGGTCGTCTGAGGTCGCTGACAATATACTACCCTTGATCTACCGTGCAGAAAGTGCATGATGCACTGGGAGTGGGAAGATATCCCAAAACATTTGTGTAATCCCTCCTGTTACAGTCAAAATCAATACACGTTTGAAAATGTTTAGAGGTTCTATTATCTATTTGAATTAGTGACCGCTGCAACCAACTTCATGTTTTACGCTCCAACGTTAGTTAAACCATTCAAACAACTTTTGGAAAGCTCGATATTCATTCTGGAAAGTGCGTGAGGCCTGGATGAAAGGAACAAAGGAAATATGAAGACGCAAACATGGACAGGACATGCCTGACACAGCCTGCGGCTGACAGGACATTGCAAATAAACGAGCCAGTTATTGTTATTCATCTCTCATGAGAAAGCTTTATCAACTGTCCATTGCTATGTGAGGAAGAATCAGACACGCACCCCTCATGGTCCTAAGGCAGAACACTGTCTATCTATTCCTAATATTCACGTCTAATAGCGGGGAGCAAACCTCTGACTCCTTTTCACCCTCTCCAACCTCATACCTCTCTATATATTAATCTCTCCAACCTTCTCTAACTCCTATATAACTCTCTCCATATCACAGTGGGATCTTCGGTTGACCCCTCACTCCGCCAGGAGAAGAGATGAGTCTTTGATATGTCCCGCTGCGGCTGTAGCAGTCCTATGGCAACGGACCAACATCCCTCATCAAGTTACGCTCTTTTACTGCATGTTTATGGCAGATATACTGTACACGTCATTTGGAGTCTTTTGATGTCAGTTTTGAGATGTCGAAGACATATTGTGTGAAGTGTTTGGGATTGATGGGAATACATAGCATGTGATTTCCATAAAGGTTAGATTTTCCCTATGAAATGTTACCAAAATGTTAAATAGAACATTAAGAGAAAAATTACAGTAATTTAGTGCCCACTCTTTGAACGATATGGAGACTGAATGCATTTAGTTAAAAAACAACATTGTTCTGATACTCGATGCTCAGAGAGATGGAAGAGTAAAGCTACAGTCTGTGAGATTTCCAGGAATTCCAACTAAATTAAATATAATATACATACTTTACATTAGATAACTACAACTGTGTTATAGGCTACACTAGGTAGCCGAGCGGTTATTAAGAGCAGTGGGCCAGTAACTGAAAGGTCGCTGGTTCGAATGCCCGAGCCGAATTGGTGAAAAATCTGTCGATGTGCATTTGAGCTCGGCACAACCCTGTTTGCTGATGGAATTCGCTCTGGATAATAGCGTCTGCTAAATTACTAAATTGTAAAATCAAACAATTGGTGTTGAGAACAAATAGGTTAGCACATTATCACAATTCAATAACATTAAAGTTGTGTTCATAGGATAGAAAATTCGTAGAAGATGTTTGTGCGTGAATGTTGTCCATGTGAACTCTGTGAGTGAAATTAGGGAACCCGCCACCAAAATAGTACAGATTGGCTTGCATTTCTCAAGTTGAGCTTGACTTTATCGTATTTCCAATCATTGCAAAGAAAATTAGCCGATTATGAAATTCCTTCCGACTTGGAAAATAATGTAGGCTAGCCAACACTCGTTTGGTTCTTTCAGCACATTCCGCAATGTCGAATGTTTTCTCATGTCACCTTTTATCGTGTTAATTTAAGCTATTTTTGCCACTGGCATAAACTATCGAAAGTGTGTGTGGGTATCGTTGACTGAATAAGTACTTTCGGAAGGTGTTGACAAAATAATAACTTAAATGTTAAATATTATGACTATAACTTTTCGACCCCGTTTATCGAAGAAAAGGGTAGACATATTGTATCAACTCTGAAAAATAAAGTCAAACTGAACACAACCATAATAGTACTATAATAGACTAATAATAATGACAATTATAAAAACAAAAAAAACATGGCCTAATAGACAAATCATTTTGTAATATAAACGAATAATAGTCATTTACTTGGGGAAAAAAAGAGAAACGTGCAACAGATAGGCCTACCTCTAAGGCAGACTAACGAACACATCTTATCTCCGGAGCTAAACAAAACAATAGCTTTTTCCTATTATTCCTTTAGGTGTGGTTATATGGCTTTATATAACGGGGTGGTGGATATAGCCTGTATGGCATAGCGTTTAAAGATAGGCCTACATCTGGTTGAAATACATGTCTATCTCTATATTTGATCTAAATATGTCCAGATTTGCATAACCTACACGTTAGTTAGCTTTTAACTTCTCAGGATTATAACGATAACAATCAGATTTAAACTCTCTTTTTTTCAAAAACACATTCTATCTTTGTCCCAAGTTTTCACACGAGACCCCTGAACTACAACGCAATAAAACAGGCCTCTATGGTAGCCTATTGGAAAATGCAACAAATCAACAGGGTCGAAAATGTAACAGCAATTTCGTTAGTGAAGCAATAATAGCCGAGGGCAAATGCATTACATTGGAAACACATTTTCTTGAAATGTATTGAGCTTTATCAGTTGAACATGATTTAAAATATCAATAATACTAGGCCTACATAATTTAGTCACATACCCTACAATAACATGATTTATTTTCAGCTTTGTGGCTATATGGTTTGTTATTTTCTATTTAAATCAACGAAATTACGTTGAACCAACGTGGAATATAAGTTGAATTGACGTCTGTGTCCAGTGGGATCTGACTTCGATTATACTTTCAAAATCAAATATATTTAAAAAAACTTTGCCTTGACAGGCACATACATGTGATTTGGAGCATAGGTGTAGAGAGAGACAGCGTGGGCGAATGGGGGTGGATAAAGCTATTTATTGACACACCACTACCAGGATTGTAACTGTCTTGAACAGGCGATGAAAGGGTCACGGTTTTACGACGCAGGGTTCACGATCGCTCTTCCGAATATTGACGACGTGTGAAAGTTGCAGAGGCAGAGAAGTCAGCCTACCACTAGACAAAGGAGCAGCCAAGTCGCTGTGTATTATCGTTTCCTCTTTATTTATCTGATTATTAAACCAATGTAATGGTGTGCTTTGCTAAACTGTCTTATCTGTTTACATTTCTCGTTTTATGGCTTACACTAACATGTAGGCTCCGATTCCAAAATGTAAAAACATGATATTTTAAATTGAATTAGTCGCTACAAGTAAGACATTGTCGTTTGTAGGCTAATTGTTCGTATGCCAAATGTGATTGAAAATTCTAAATAATTTCGAAATAATAATTGTTAGGCTATTAATTATAAATCATTTGCAAATTATAAATCATTGCTGACTCAGGCCCAAAACATTGACTCGTTGTAATAACATATTATTGGCTTTAAAATACAACCCTGCTGTTATTACTGTGCTAATTAAATCCGTTTAATGACCATATCATGTGAAATTAAATCAAATTACTCACACTAGGAGGGTAAACGAACAACTTGTTGAGTTGAAGAGGCTCTAGTAAAACTTGACTCCAGAGCTGGTGCTGAAATGGGAAAGGGGAGTCAGCACTGCCATCTGGTGGAATACTGTATAACACGTTCTAGAAAAATCGACTGCAGTTTAACCCAATGTGATGATGACGATGCTGCTGTTTACAAAGATTATGATGATAATTATGACGGTGACAATGATGAGGATGATTTTGATGATTATGATGATGCTGATTGTGAAAAAATAGCTTGAGAGAGAAAAACTGTGATGAAGGCCTTTGAGTAGGCCTACAAAATGAACACACACACACACACACACACACACACACACACACACACACACACACACACACACACACACACACACACACACACACACACACACACACACACACACACAGCATGAAAGGGTCTGTCAGTAGGCAACGATTGCGATCTCTGCAGAGAGCGACAGACAGACAGTCGCTCCCTGCAGGGAAGTGGCTGATGATAGGGCATATCCTGCCTGCTATTTTTAGACGGTAGTGGCACTCAACATGACATTACGTCATTGTGCTGCACACATGCCCGTTCTCTCTCTCGGCCCCCTCTCTCTTCTCTCTGCTCCAAGTGTGGCTCTCCAGATGCTATGCCGATTCCAAGAGCCAGCGTAAAAACCCTAACCACGTGACCCAACCATCGCCGACGTCCCTCTGCAGCTCATTCAGCATGATGGCTGCTGATGCTGCAGCAGCTTCATCCTCAACACACCGCACCGCACTTCATTCCTGCAGCCTGCTGTTGTTTAACTTCTCTATCCTTCTCATCATCATATTCTTTCTCCCAGCTCCGGCGAAGGGATTGCTTGGTGTACGCCCAGAGAACACTAAAGCCGGTGAACTGTCTGTGCAAGACGGGCTGCTCCAGGCGACCGAGGGGACGCGGTTCATGCTGCGGGTTTACTATGCAGCATCCCCGGTTACACAGAGAGCCCAGAACCGCTCTGGGAGCGGGAGACCAGAGGGTGCAGCTGCCGCACCATGGATCGCCTTCATAGAGGAGCCAGGAGGAGAGCGAGAGAGAGGAGAGGGGGAGAACATGGTCAGTTTATTTAGTGTATTGACCATTTACCCATAACGCTATATATGACATATGTTTAAATTAAATTCGTATATATCGTGTTAAAATGTTAATTTGTGTTTAGGTCCATTCCAAACGGAACCCGTGCGTGGACGAGCATGCGCGGAGTTCTGACATCGAACTCCTGGGTTCCTTCAGGTCTGCATCCAGCCACAACTCTGTTCTAGGTTCGTTTATAGTCACATGTTTTTATCGTTGTTAAATCGTCGAACGTTTTAAAAAAAGTGTCTTGTGTTATTGTGCGTTTTTATTTTCTCTGATGAGGACCTTTGTGTTATTTGATTCTGATTCCATAGTGGAGCTGCTCGCCAAAGACCTGCGCAAAGATGAGCGGATAAAATACTACTCCATTTGCGCGTTTGATGGGGTGAAGTGGGAACATTTCACCACCAGAGACTTCTGGCTAGCCGTGGTGGAGCGACCCCCGCAAGCGGACGTGTGGCTCCAGTTGGGGGTGTCGGTGATGCTACTGGGGCTCTCTGCGCTCTGCAGTGGGCTGAACATCAGCATGCTCGCCCTGGATCCCGTTGAGCTCCGGGTCCTCCAAAACAGCGGCACCGAGAAGGAACAAAAATATGCGCACAAGATCGAATCTGTGCGTAAACATGGCAACTACATCCTGTGTACTGTGGTGCTGGGCAATGTGCTGACCAACACCTGTTTTGTAGTGTGGATGTGCCAGATTATAGGGATGACTCCCACCTCCCTTGCTACCTGCACTTTCGGTATATTCTTTATAGGAGAGATCCTGCCTCACTCTGTGGCGTCCAGACACAGCCTCGCCATCGCCTCCAAAACCATCTGGGCCACCCGGCTTCTAATGCTGGTCTCCTTCCCCATCTCCTACCCCGTCTCCAAACTCCTAGACATCATGCTCCACCAGGAGATCAGTAACTTCTACACCAGAGAGAAACTGGTTGCCATGCTGCGCGTCACAGACCCCTACCACGATCTGGTCAAAGAAGAACTCAACATCATCCAGGGCGCTCTGGAGTTGCGCACCAAGAACGTAGAAGTTGTTCACACTCCGCTGGCGGACTGTTACATGCTCTCCTCGGATGCTGTTCTAGACTTCTGTACGATGTCTGACATCATGCAGAGCGGGTTCACCCGGATCCCGGTCTATGAGAACGACAGGTCCAACATCGTTGACATCCTGTTCGTCAAAGACCTGGCGTTTGTGGACCCTGATGACTGCACCCCGCTGAAGACCATCACCCAGTTCTACAAACACCCCATGCACTGTGTGTTCAGCGATACCAAACTGGATGTGATGCTGGAGGAGTTCAAGAGAGGTAATAGAGTTAGGTGTACACTGTTGTAGAGATGAAAAACAAAATGTATGCAGAATAAGGTAACATATAAAGAGTTAAATATTATAGGAAATGCACCACCATTTTTGGAAAGAGATGGAGGTGCAATCTCCAGAGATATACCTGCAACCATCAGAGCACATGAACCAACGAGCTCACAAGTTCAAATCACATGATTACTGCAATTCAGGAACCTCTACCATGTTGCACATGATCTATGATAAAACAAATATTATATTGTTCAGCAGGTGCTGTGCTCGTTTGACAAGAAGTTGTGTATACTGTAGCTAAGTGCCATGAGAGTGTTCAAGTTAACCCTTACACATTCCATCACACCACTTCCCTCTTCCTGAAAACCAGAGGATCCAGGGTGTATTTAAATCCATGGATGCTTTGAAGAGTCCGTCATATAAGATGATAAGTGCTCAGCAGGTTCAAGTGGAGGTAATTGGTATAGGCTACTGCAAGGTCTTCTCAACTCAGTCCTGGGGACCCCAACGGGGGCACATTTTGTTTTTTTGCCCTAACACCACACAGCTGATTCAAATAATCAGAGCTTGATGATGAGTTAATGATTTGAATCAGCTGTGTAGTGTTAGGGCAAAAAACAAAATGTGCACCCGTTGGGGTCCCCAGGCCCAAGTTTGGGAAACGCTGGGCTACTGTATGTCAGGGAAGAGTTTTAAGCCGTATCTATAATCCATAAAAGCAACAACTTCCTTGAAGCTACCCAGGAATGAACTGGGACAGCTTAGAGAGAGGAGCAAGGTTATCTATATGTTTTACAGATTATGCTAATTATAGTCTTGTGATTGCTTTAGCTGATTTGGTTCTAGATTATACAATGATTATGCCAATGATTATGATACAAATGTCCTGTTTTCCTTATGGTAACCTGTGTTTATCTCCCGTCTCAGGAATCCGTAGAATGGCATTGAGTTGAAAGAGCCCAGTGAAGCGCTACATCCCAGAGTAGAACAGGAATGAAACAGCCCAGTGAAGCGCTACATCCCAGAGTAGAACAGGAATGAAACAGCCCAGTGAAGCGCTACATCCCAGAGTAGAACAGGAATGAAACAGCCCAGTGAAGCGCTACATCCCAGAGTAGAACAGGAATGAAAGAGCCCAGTGAAGCGCTACATCCCAGAGTAGAACAGGAATGAAACAGCCCAGTGAAGCGCTACATCCCAGAGTAGAACAGGAATGAAACAGCCCAGTGAAGCGCTACATCCCAGAGTAGAACAGGAATGAAACAGCCCAGTGAAGCGCTACATCCCAGAGTAGAACAGGAATGAAACAGCCCAGTGAAGCGCTACATCCCAGAGTAGAACAGGAATGAAACAGCCCAGTGAAGCGCTACATCCCAGAGTAGAACAGGAATGAAACAGCCCAGTGAAGCGCTACATCCCAGAGTAGAACAGGAATGAAACAGCCCAGTGAAGCGCTACATCCCAGAGTAGAACAGGAATGAAGTGCTGCAGTCTGAAGAGAAGTGACAAATTGACAGTAAACGGTCCTTTGTGTTTCCATCCATGTAAGAATGTCAAAGGGAGCTGGAGGCTTTTCTGATTCCCATGACAACCAGAGTATAAATCATTCAGCCGTCAGCCAGGAGGCTAGGTAGGTGTGTGTCTTTTAGTAAAAAAAGTAAAATTCAGACAAGTAGGGACATTTTTCCGGTCCCCTCGAGGAAAAATGCTATTTCTGGCTTAGGGGTAAGGGTTATGGTTACAATTAGGGTTATGGTTAGGTTTAGGGTTTAGGGTTAGGTATAGTTTTAGGGTCAGGGGTTTGGGGTTAAGGTTGGCGGCAGGTAGTGGCATGTAGCCTAGTGGTTAGAGCGTTGGACTAGTAACCTGAAAGGTTGCAAGATCAAATCCCCAAGCTGACAAGGTGAAGATCTATCCTTCTGCCCCTGAACAAGGCAGTTAACCCACTGTTCCTAGGCCGTCATTGAAATTAAGAATTTGTTCTTAACTGACTTGCCTAGTTAAATAAAGGTCAATAAAAAAAGATTAGGGAAAATAGGATTTTGGATGGGAATAAATTATTTGGTCCCCACAAGAATAACAATACAAAACTGTGTTTGTGTGGGTGCACACTCAGTACTTCGTTAGGCAAAAAAGTGGATTTTTGAGTGGGTGAAATGAACAGACATAATGTTTCTCGTGTGTGTTGCATAATACACAGAAGTAGAATAGATTTGATGTGCTCTGACTGTTGGCAGGAATCAAACTGGAGGCTTTGGGACAGAGACGGCAGTGTCCACTAGGCTGAGAGATTATGTAACAGGACTAGGGCTTCACTCAGATGCTATTCAGATTGTCAGGGTTGGTTTGTCCATGAGGGCTCAGAGATGGTAATCTGATTTATTCAGAATGAAGGGTTTAATGATGAGAAGGATGACTTGGGGAAATGAGTTGGATGAGAGGGCCTTATTCAATCAACATTTGTTTTGTGGTGTGATTAAAAGTAACATTCACATTTTCAACTCACATTTAACATCATCTGGTTATCTAGTGGCACCAGAAGGAAAAGTTGGGATTCCATCGCAGACACAGTCTCCTCCTCCTCCCTCAGTCCGGTGTCACATTTAAACTGGTCCACATGCATGATATCTGGGTTGCCCCTTCGGGTGGATTCATGCTGTGGTTGCCAGAGAATCAGTTCACTGACAGGGATGTCCTTTTGTCGGTAGGAATGTCTGAGGAGAGCATATATTGTTCATATATATTGTTAGTAATGGTATATTGTTATGTTTCTCATACCCCTCAAAAAACAGACACAAGTTTTGATTGAACAATAGAACCATTCAAAGCAGTTGGTCCTGCAGAATCATGACATTTTATAGGAGCTAACTGACTATCAAATGTTAAATTACATATCCATGTGAGGGGGAGAGGATGAGAGTAATGAGAGAACCCTGCTGAATCCGACCTTCACTTCTAATCCTCATGTCAGCAGGCCATCACTGGGGAGAGGCAGAAGTGTGTAGCGGTCAGGAAGTGTGTGTGTGTGTGTGTGTGTGTGTGTGTGTGTGTGTGTGTGTGTGTGTGTGTGTATGTGCTATTGGTAACCTGGCTGTGGCACCATAAAAAATTCAGTTCCAACCTTTACCTCTTCCCCTCCTTTCCTTTGCTCTTCCCCTCCTTTCCTTTGCTCTTCATCTCCTCCCCTCTCTGCAGCTGTGATGGAGGCTGTTTCGGGAAGGCAATAGGGTTAGGAGGGAGGTGGGAAGTCTTACATGAAATGCCACAGTGACTAAATCGTTCACAAGCCATGGAAATAAACCACAGCGTCTCTGTTGTTGTATTGGACTGACACACAAGGCAGTGTACTTGTAAATTGTTATGTAAGATGCTAGCAAAGTCAGTGCCTTTCATAGTGGACAGTTTTTTTTAAATCCTCAAACTAAGAGGATTTGATAGTTGAACAAGAGTTAGACTCAATATGGAGTAGAGTTCCAATCTCAAAAGGTTTGATATGCAGTAGGAGGCTTCATGATGCTGTGTGGGCATGCGTTCATGCTATGTCTGTGTGCATGCAGTTCATTCATGCATATGTATGAGAGTTTAAAAACATGCATCTTTGTGTGTTTATGTTTGTGGGTGTGTGTGTGAGTGTAGGTGTGTGGGCATGTGTGTGCCTGGAGTTGCCAAGCAGCAGTATGGCTAGTGAGTCTACTCGTCAGAACCAGGCTTCCTCAGACTGGTTACGTAATCTCAGGATGTGTTTATGTAACCACCAAGTTTTCCTGACTGTCAAAATGTCTCTATTAATCACCCCTGCCCACTGACACACACACACACAGAAACACACACACACACACACACACACACACACACACACACACACGCGCGCGCGCACACACACGCACACACACCGCTGAGGGTAATTTCATTTGGGATCTGGCCAGTTCTCAGTAATAATAACATAAATATATGACTTATCTACAGTATGTACTGTATGACTGACTCATATCAGCAGGGGAGGGCATCAATCTCTGGCTTAACGGCTACTGTAAGAGTCTCCTGATTGGCGTTGTGTTGATTTTTTATCTGCTTTAATGACAGAAGGATTTCCAGACTCACCACAAATAGATCCTACTATCCGTTTCTTTAACCTCTCTCGCTCTCTCTCTCTCCCTCTCTCTCTCTCTTTCCCTCCCTCCCTCCCTCCCTCCCTCCCTCCCTCCCTCCCTCCCTCCCTCCCTCTCTCTCTCTCTCTCTCCCTCCCTCCCTCCCTCCCTCCCTCCCTCCCTCCCTCCCTCCCTCCCTCCCTCCCTCCCTCCCTCCCTCCCTCCCTCCCTCCCTTTCTTTCTTTCTTTCTTTCTTTCTCCCTCCCTCCACCATCCTTTCCCCCTTCCCCTCCTTTGCCTTCCTCTCTCTCTCTCCTTCTCCTCTCTCTCCTAGGTAAATCCCATCTGGCTATAGTCCACAGGGTGAATAGTGAAGGGGAGGGAGATCCATTCTACGAGGTCCTGGGAATCGTTACTTTGGAGGATGTTATCGAAGAAATCATCAAGTCTGAGATTGTGGACGAGACAGACCTCTTCAGTATGTACAATTTAAAAACTCTCTCTCGGTTTCCCTGTTCCTGTCTCCATCTATGCTATTTATCCCACTGATATCCCTTCCTGCTGCTCCCATCACCTGATCTGATGCATAATTAATCAGAAGTAATGAACTTATCCTATAGATAATTACCACTGGGTTAATTGGGGCTTAATGCTCTCTCTCCAGTGTGTGTGTGAGTGAGAGAGACAATGAGAGCGAGACAAAGAAAGAGAGAGCGAGAGAGGGAGCGGGGAGAGAAAGCGAGAGAAAGCGAGATACTGTATTTATACCTAGTGACCTCATCAAAAGAGCCTATTGTTTTACCGGCTACAGTATTGGACTGGCAAATGCATTTCATGGTGAATTGTGTTGCTCATTGTCCTTGCACTGTACATTGTTTATTTTTCATTATGCTGTATTATCAAATATTGCACATTTCTTCCATGTAAGATACAAGCACCAATGGGGTAAACACTGTGTGCATAATAACAGACTTCCCTAACCCTTTTTGGGAACATCATTGACGTTTCAAACCTGTTACATGTTTAATTGCAAGGAGACTGTTAACTGTATAAAGTAGGCTCCCATGGTAAGAGAGAGAGGAAGAGAGGGGTAAAAAGAGTAGAGAGAGAGTGTGTGTGTGTGTGTGTGTGTGTGTGTGTGTGTGTGTGTGTGTGTGTGTGTGTGTGTGTGTGTGTGTGTGTGTGTGTGTGTGTGTGTGTGTGTGTTAGGGTTGAGTATCTGTGACCTGTATCCGGACTTCCTGACCAAGCTCCTCCCCATTTCCTGAGAAAATAATGATGGGTCACTTGGACCAATAAAATCAAAATGTTATGTCACACCAATTTGTTTCACATTTGTTTATTTCACCTTTATTTAACCATGTAGGATAGTAGAGAACAAGTTCTCATTTACAACTGCGACCTGGTCAAGATAAAGCAAAGCAGTTAGACACATACAACAACACAGAGTTACACAGAATAAACAAACATACAATCAACAATACAGCACAAAAGTCTATATACAGTGAGTGCAAATGAGGTAGGATAAGAGAGGTAAGGCAATAAATAGGCCATGGTGGCAAAGTCATTACAATATAGCAATTAAACATTGGAATGGTAGATGTGCAGAATATGAATATGCAAATAGAGATACTGGGGTGCAAAGGAGCAAGATAAATAAATAAATACAGTATGGGGATGAGGTAGTTGGATGGGCTATTTACAGATGGGCTATGTACAGGTGCAGCGATCTGTGAGCTGCTCTGACGGCTGGTGCTTAAAGTTAGTGAGGGAGATATGAGTCTCTAGTGATTTTTGCAGTTCGTTCCAGTCATTGGCAGCAGAGAACTGGAAGGGAAGGCGGCCAAAGGAAGTGTTGGCTTTGGGGGTGACCAATGAGATATATCTGCTGGAGCGCGTGCTACGGGTGGGTGCTGCTATGATGACCAGTGAGCTGAGATAAGGCGGGGCTTTACCTAGCAGAGACTTGTAGATGACCTGGAGCCAGTGGGTTTGCAACGAGTATGAATCAAGGGCTAGTCAACGAGAGGATACAGCTCTCAGTGCTGGGTAGTATATGGGGCTTTGGTGACAAAACGGATGGCACTGTGATAGACTACATCCAATTTGTTGAGTAGAGTGTTGGAGGCTATTTTGTAAATGACATCGCCGAAGTTGAGGATCGGTAGGATGGTTAGTTTTACGAGGGTATGTTTGGCAGCATGAGTGAAGGATGCTTTGTTACGAAATAGGAAGCCTATTCTAGATTTAATTTTGGATTGGAGATGCTTAATGTGAGCCTGGAAGGAGAGTTTAAAGTCTAAGCAGAAACCTAGGTATGTGTAGTTGTCCACATATTCTAAGTCAGAACTGTCCAGAGTAGTGATGCTGGACGGGAGGGCAGGTGCGGGCAGCGATCGGTTGAAGAGCATGCATTTAGTTTTACTTGCATTTAAGAGCAGTTGGAGGCTACGGAAGGAGAGTTGTATGGCATTGAAGCTCATCTGGAGGTTAGTTAATAACACAGTGTCCAAAGAAGGGCCAGAGGTATACAGAATGGTGTCGTCTGCGTAGAGGTGGATCAGAGAATCATCAGCAGAAAGAGCGACATCATTGATGTATACAGAGAAGAGAGTCGGCCCGAGAATTGAACCCTGTGGCACCCCCATAGAGACTGCCAGGGGTGCGGACAACAGGCCCTCCGATTTGACACACTGAACTCTATCAGAGAAGTAGTTGGTGAACCAGGCAAGGCAATCATTTGAGAAGCCAAGGCTGCTGAGTCTGCCGATATGAGTGTGGTGATTGACAGAGTCGAAAGCATTGGCCAGGTCGATGAATACGTCTGCACAGTAATGTCTCTTATCGATGGCAGTTATGATGTCCTTTATGACCTTGAGCGTGGCTGAGGTGCACCCATAACCAGCTCTGAAACTAGATTGCATAGCAGAGAAGGGACGGTGGGATTCGAAATGGTTGGTAATCTGTTTGTTAACTTGGCTTTCAAATGCCTTAGAAAGGCAGGGTAGGATAGATATAGCAGTTTGGGTCTAGAGTGTCTTCCCCTTTGAAGAGGGGGATGACCACGAAAGCTTTCCAATCTTTGGAAATCTCAGACAATACGGAAGAGAGGTTGAACAGGCTAGTAATTGGGGTTGCAACAATTTAGGCAGATCATTTTAGGAAGAGAGAGTCCAGATTGTCTAGCCCGGCTGATTTGTAGGGGTCCAGATTTTACAGCAATTTCAGAACATCAGCTATTTGGATTTGGGTGAAGGAGAAATGGGGGAGGCTTGGGCGAGTTGCTGTAGGAGGTTGCAGGGCTGTTGACCGGGGTAGGGGTAGCCAGGTGGAAGGCATGGCCAGCTGTAGAAAAATGCTTATTGAAATTATCAATTATAGTGGATTTATCGGTGGTGACAGTGTTTCCTAGCCTCAGTGCAGTGGTCAGCTGGGAGGAGGTGCTCTTATTCTCCATGGACTTTACAGTGTCCCAGAACATTTTTGAGTTTGTGCTACAGGATGCAAATTTCTGCTTTAAAAAGCTAGCCTTAGCTTTCCTAACTGCCTGTGCATATTGGTTCCTAACTTCCCTGAAAAGTTGCATATCATGGGGGCTTTCGATACTAATGCAGAACGCCACAGGATGTTTTTGTGCTGCTCTAGGGCAGTCAGGTCTGGAGAAAACCAAGGGCTATATCTGTTCCTGGTTCTAATTTTTTTGAATGGGGCATGCTTATTTAAGATGGTGAGAAAGGCACTTTTAAAGAATATCTAGGCATCCTCTACTGACGGGATGAGGTCAATATCCTTCCTGGATACCCGGGCCAGGTCGATAAGAAAGGCCTGCTCACTGAAGTGTTTTAGGGAGCGTTTGACAGTGATGAGGGGTGGTCATTTGACCGCTGACCCATTACGGATGTAGGTAATGAGGCAGTGATCGCTGGGATCTGGGTTGAAAACAGCAAGAGGTGTATTTGGAGGGCAAGTTGGTTAGGATGATATCTATGAGGGTGCCCTTGTTTACGGATTTGGGGTTGTATCTGGTGGGTTCATTGATCATTTGTGTGTGATTGAGGGCATCAAACTTAGACTGTAGGATGGCCGGGATGTTAAGCATGTCCCAGTTTAGGTCACCTAGCACCACAAGCTCTGAAGATAGATGGGGGGCAATCAATCAGATATGGTGTCCAGGGCACAGCTGAGGGCAGAGGGTGGTCTATAGCAAGCGGCAATGGTGAGAGACTTGTTTCTGGAAAGGTGGATTTTAAAAGTAGAAGCTCGAATTGTTTGGGTACAGACCTGGATAGTAAGACAGAACTCTGCAGGCTATTTCTGCAGTAGATTGCAACATCGCCCCCTTTGGCAGTTTTATCTTGTCGGGAAATGTTATAGTTAGGGATGGAAACTTCAGGTGTTTTGGTGGTCTTCCGAAGCCAGGATTCAGACAAGGCTAAGACATATGGGTGGGCAGAGTGTGCTAAAGCAGTGAATAAAACAAACTTAGGGAGGATGGCTTCTAATTTTAACATGCATGACACCAAGGCTTTACGGTTACAGAAGTCAACAAATGAGAGCACCTGGGGAATAGGAGTGGAGCTAGGCACTGCAGGGCCTGGATTAACCTCTACACCGCTAGAGGAACAGAGGAGGAGTAGGATAAGGGTACGGCTATAGACTATAAGAACTGGTCGTCGAGTACGTTCAGAACAGAGAGTAAAAGGAGCAGGTTTCTGGGCGCAATAGAGTAGATTCAAGGCATAATGTACAGACAAAGGTATGGTAGGATGTGAATACATTGTAGGTAAACCTAGGTATTGAGTAATGATGGGAGAGATATTGTCTCTAGAGACGTTTAAACCAGGTGATGTCACCGCATATGTGGGAGGTGGAATTAAATGGTTGGTTAACTTTTTAGGGATGGGGCAGTATTTGGAAGTTTGGATGACTGAGGTGCCCAAAGTAAACTGCCTGTTACTCAGGCACAGAAGCTAGGATATGTGTATGCATGGTAGTATTGGATAGAAAACACTAAGGTTTCTAAAACTGTTAAAATAATGTATGTGAGTATAACAGAACTAATTTGGCAGGCGAAACCCCGAGGACAATCCATCCAGGAAAATTATTTTTTGAGGTCATTCGAATTTCCAATGCATTGCTATGGGAAAGCTGAATTATTAGGACCCAGATTGCAGTTCCTATGGTTCCACTAGACATCAACGGACTTTAGAAATTGTTCAATGTTTTTTTTTTAAACATGAAGAAGTAGTCGTATTCTTTCTAAGTGTCACTCAGATGGACTCTAGTCTTTTGGTGCATGTGAATTACTGCGCGCTCCTCGTTGTTTTTCTCCGGTATTGGAAACTGGTTATTCTGTCTAAAATGTTATTGATTATTGACATATTAGGGTACCTGAGGTTGGATTAGAAATGTTGTTTGAAATGTTTGAACAAAGTTTACAGGTTACTGTTTACCTTCCTTTGTAGGCATGTTGGGCGAGTTGGAACTGGTGTATTTCTGAATCAAACGCACCAAATAAACAAACCTTTTTGGGATATAAAGAAGGACTTTATCGAACAAAACGACCATTCATTGTGTAACTGGGACATTTGGGATTGCAAAAAGATGAAGATCTTCAAAGGTAAGCATTTTATTGTATCACTATTTCTGACTTTCGTGATGCATCTGCTTGGTTAGAAAATGATTGTGACGCGCTCCGGTGAGGGCGCGCACTTGGTTATTTATCTCTGGTATTGAATATACTATTTTCTGTCTTAAATGTTATAATTTATTTACATATTGGGGTACCTGAGGATTGATCAGGAATGCTGCTTGACATGTTTGGACCAAGTTTATTGGTAACGTTTGGGATTAATTTTGTATGCATTTTGAACGAGGGGAAACTGGTGGACTATTGAATGAAGCTCGCCAAATAAACATACTTTTTTGGGGATATAAAGAAGGACTTTATCGAACAAAAGGACCATTTGATATGTAACAGGGGACCCCTGTGATTGCAACCAGATGAAGATCTTCAAAGGTAAGGGATTTATTTTATCGCTATTTCTGACTTTCGCGATGCATCTGCTTGGTTGGAAAATGTTTTTAATGCTTTTGTATGCGTGTCGCTGTCCTCAGATAATCGCATGGTGTGCTTTCACAGTAAAGCCTTTTTTAGATCTGACAATGCGGCTGGATTAACAAGAAGTTTATCTTTTAAGTGATGTATGACACTTGTATTTTCATGAATGTTTAATATTACGATTTCTGCCCTCCTGCAATTTCCCCGGATGTTGTCGAGACGGGTCGCTTGAGGCACGCAGGGCTAGAGGCTCGACAGTGAAATTAGACAATAATCACTAACCAGGACAGTAATGGACAAGGCATATTGATATTAGGGAGAAGCGTGCGTAGCCGAGTGATCATAGGAGTCCAGTGCGTGGTTGGGCTGGCTGGAGACATGGCGATTCAGACAGCTAGCAAGCTAGCAGAAGGGCCTTAGAGGGACGTCACGACAGAGGAAAGTATGTTTTAGCCTCCGTGTGCGGTGACGTCGATAGACCAGTCGTGATGGATTAGTAGGGTTCCGAGTATCAGAGGGGACAATCACCACCTTCCGGAGACACCTGAAACCCCACCTCTTCAAGGAATACCTAGGATAGGATAAAGCAATCCTTCTCACCCCCCCCTTAAATGATTTAGATGCACTATTGTAAAGTGGCTGTTCCACTGATGTCAGAAGGTGAATTCACCAATTTGTAAGTCGCTAAATGACTTAAATGTAAATGTAAATGTAGGGGACCAAGTCCAATTGGCAAAATGGGTATAGTGGCCCAAGAAATTGGCCGATTGATCTATTCAGCTAACAGTCCAATATGCTCTAGACAGCTAGCGGGCCGCAGCTAGCAGGCTAGCAGATGGGCCTTCAGGGGACGTCACGACGGAGGGGCCTGTTGGAAAAAAACCCTTGGGCAGATTACCAATGCAAAAATATAAAATATGCACATGCTAATAGCTGCGTAAATTGGACACCGGACTTCATTCGTACATTAGACCAGTCATCACAACACTGTGTGTAACGGACACCGGACTTCATTCGTACATTAGACCAGTCATCACAACACTGTGTGTAACGGACACCGGACTTCATTCGTACATTAGACCAGTCATCACAACACTGTGTGTAACGGACACCGGACTTCATTCGTACATTAGACCAGTCATCACAACACTGTGTGTAACGGACACCGGACTTCATTCGTACATTAGACCAGTCATCACAACACTGTGTGTATCGGACACCGGACTTCATTCGTACATTAGACCAGTCATCACAACACTGTGTGTGTCGGACACCGGACTTCATTCGTACATTAGACCAGTCATCACAACACTGTGTGTATCGGACACCGGACTTCATTCGTACATTAGACCAGTCATCACAACGCTGTGTGTATCGGACACCGGACTTCATTCGTACATTAGACCAGTCATCACAACACTGTGTGTAACGGACACCGGACTTCATTCGTACATTAGACCAGTCATCACAACACTGTGTGTATCGGACACCGGACTTCATTCGTACATTAGACCAATCATCACAATGCTGTGTGTGTGTGTGTGTGTGCTTGTGCGTGTGTGTATGTTAAACATAGCACAGTGCAGCTAATCTCAGGGACTGCACCGCAGGCCTCAGTATAACACCAGCTGTTCATACTGAAGCCTTACTATTTAACACAATCTGAACATCATATTACCAGTCCAATCTAAGGCTATTCATCAAACTCCCCAGATGAGGGATTAGTCAGATTAGTGAGTTGGGGGTGTATATGTTTTCATCAGATGTTTCTGGAACACTAAAAAATATGTTTGTGTCCTGTGATAAATAACTGTGTAAGTAACAAATAAAAAATGTAATTGATTGATGGATGGTTAATTGGTTAATTGCTTAATGGTTCCCTAGTTGATAAGAGGACTAAGAGACGCGTGTCACACCATGAGAGGAAGCAACACGACTTCTCCATCTTTAACCTGACAGAGAACGAAATGAAGGTGAAGATGTCTCCTCAACTGCTGCTTGCTACACACCGCTTCCTGGCCACAGGTAGGACCTCTGTGTGGAGGGATGTGTTTGTGTGTGTGTACGTGCATCTGTGCGTGCACTCACGTGTTACCATTTTTTCTATTCACCCACTCTTTCTTTCTTTCTTTTCTTTCTTTTTCTTTCTTTCTTTCTCTCTTTCTAGAAGTGGAGCCCTTCAGTCCATGTCATCTCTCAGAGAAGATTCTCCTTCGTCTGATCAAACACCCCAGTGTCGTTCAGGAACTAAAGTTTGACAGAAAGAACAAACAAGCACCACAGCACTTCCTGTATATGAGGAACAAACCTGTCGACTATTTTGTCCTGGTTCTACAGGTACACACCATAGACACTGATATTACACTGTCCTTGTTGTACAGGTACATGCCATACACACTAATACTACACTGTCCTGGTTCTAGTATGATCAAATACACAGCCCAAAACAAGTACTTTTATGAGTATTTAATTGTTATTAAAATTACATAAAATTAAATACAAATAGTTAACTGGAGTATTTGAGCATATTTTCTAATATTTACACTACTGTTCAAAAGTTTGGGGTCACTTAGAAATGTCCTTGTTTTGGAAAGAAAAGCACATTTTTAGTCCATTAAAATAACATCAAATTGAAGGCCAGAAAAGAACAAAATCATCAAAAAGAAGAAAAACATCAAAAAGGAGGCCAGTTTTATTGCTTCTTTAATCAGGGCAACAGTTTTCAGCTGTGCTAACATAATTGCAAAAAGGGTTTTCTAATGATCAATTAGCCTTTTGAAATGATAAACTTGGATTAGCTAACACAACGTGTCATTGGAACACAGGAGTGATGGTTGCTGACAATGGGCCTCTGTACGCCAATGTAGATATTCCATAAAAAATCTGCCGTTTCCAGCTACAAGAGTATTTTACAACATTAACAATGTATTTCTGATCATTTTGATGTTATTTTATTGGGCAAAGAATGACCTTTTCTGTCAAGAACAAGGACATTTCTAAGTGACCCCAAACTTTTGAACGGTAGTGTATTTCAAATACCATTCTCAAATAGATATCTGAATACTTACTTTGAATGTATGTGAAAGTAATTGAGATATTTGAAATAGTATTTGAACCCAGGACTGCACACCATAGACACTGATACTACACTGTTCTGGATCTACATATACACACCATAGACACTGATACTACACTGTTCTGGATCTACAGATACATACTATAGACACTGACACTACACTGTTCTGGATCTACAGATACACACCATAGACACTGATACTACACTGTCCTGGTTCTACAGATACACACCATAGACACTGATACTACACTGTCCTGGTTTTACAGATACACACCATAGACACTGATACTACACTGTTCTGGATCTACATATACACACCATAGACACTGATACTACACTGTTCTGGATCTACAGATACACACCATAGACACTGATACTACACTGTTCTGGATCTACAGATACACACCATAGACACTGATACTACACTGTTCTGGATCTACATATACACACCATAGACATTGACACTACACTGTCCTGGTTCTACAGATACACAGCTAGGGTTGGAAAATGACTGGTTATTTTTAAAAGTTATGGAAACTTTGGTGTTTAGTAGTCTGTGTGTTATGTCATTGCAGGGTAAAGTGGAGGTGGAGATTGGTAAGGAGGCTCTTCGTTTTGACAACGGAGCTTTCTCCTATTATGGCATGCCAGCCCTCATACCACCACTACCTATAGGTAAATAACCCAAGGCCCCAACAACACACAATGGGATATTAACGGGTGTTAGTGATTATGATGTTGTTGATGATAATGATGATGATGATGGTGATGAAGAGGATGTATTGTACTCAAAAAAATACATTCTTACCCCAGCTTTCCCTGTTCTAAATGCTACACTGCTTTTCTATGTTACAGTGCATTCAGAAAGTCTTCACCCTTTTCCACATTCCACACAGCCTGAATTTAAAATGGATTCGATTGAGATTTTCTGTCACTGGCCTACACACAATACCCGATAATGTCAAAGAGGAATTATGCTTTTAGACCTTTTTACAAATTAATGAAATATGAAAAGTTGAAATGTCTTGGCAATGTTCCCTCTGAACTGTGTGCATGCGGTGGGACTGCCACGCAGAAACATCAGCCCACAGAGAGAAAGACGAGATTGAACTGTGTGCATGCGGTGGGACTGCCGCGCAGAAACATCAGCCCACAGAGAGAAAGACGAGATTGAACTGTGTGCCTGCGGTGGGACTGCCGCGCAGAAACATCAGCCCACAGAGAGAAAGACGAGATTGAACTGTGTGCGTGCGGTGGGACTGCCGCGCAGAAACATCAGCCCACAGAGAGAAAGACGAGATTGAACTGTGTGCCTGCGGTGGGACTGCTGCGCAGAAACATCAGCCCACAGAGAGAAAGACGAGATTGAACTGTGTGCCTGCGGTGGGACTGCCGCGCAGAAACATCAGCCCACAGAGAGAAAGACGAGATTGAACTGTGTGCCTGCGGTGGGACTGCCACGCAGAAACATCAGCCCACAGAGAGAAAGACGAGATTGAACTGTGTGCGTGCGGTGGGACTGCCGCGCAGAAACATCAGCCCACAGAGAGAAAGACGAGATTGAACTGTGTGCCTGCGGTGGGACTGCCGCGCAGAAACATCAGCCCACAGAGAGAAAGACGAGATTGAACTGTGTGCGTGCGGTGGGACTGCCGCGCAGAAACATCAGCCCACAGAGAGAAAGACGAGATTGAACTGTGTGCCTGCGGTGGGACTGCCGCGCAGAAACATCAGCCCACAGAGAGAAAGACGAGATTGAACTGTGTGCATGCGGTGGGACTGCCGCGCAGAAACATCAGCTCACAGAGAGAAAGACGAGATTGAACTGTGTGCATGCGGTGGGACTGCCACGAGGAAACATCAGCCCACAGAGAGAAAGACGAGATTGAACTGTGTGCGTGCGGTGGGACTGCCACGAGGAAACATCAGCCCACAGAGAGAAAGACGAGATTGAACTGTGTGCCTGCGGTGGGACTGCCGCGCAGAAACATCAGCCCACAGAGAGAAAGACGAGATTGAACTGTGTGCGTGCGGTGGGACTGCCGCGCAGAAACATCAGCCCACAGAGAGAAAGACGAGATTGAACTGTGTGCCTGCGGTGGGACTGCTGCGCAGAAACATCAGCCCACAGAGAGAAAGACGAGATTGAACTGTGTGCGTGCGGTGGGACTGCCGCGCAGAAACATCAGCCCACAGAGAGAAAGACGAGATTGAACTGTGTGCGTGCGGTGGGACTGCCGCGCAGAAACATCAGCCCACAGAGAGAAAGACGAGATTGAACTGTGTGCGTGCGGTGGGACTGCCGCGCAGAAACATCAGCCCACAGAGAGAAAGACGAGATTGAACTGTGTGCCTGCGGTGGGACTGCTGCGCAGAAACATCAGCCCACAGAGAGAAAGACGAGATTGAACTGTGTGCGTGCGGTGGGACTGCTGCGCAGAAACATCAGCCCACAGAGAGAAAGACGAGATTGAACTGTGTGCGTGCGGTGGGACTGCCGCGCAGAAACATCAGCCCACAGAGAGAAAGACGAGATTGAACTGCGTGCCTGCGGTGGGACTGCCGCGCAGAAACATCAGCCCACAGAGAGAAAGACGAGATTGAACTGCGTGCGTGCGGTGGGACTGCCGCGCAGAAACATCAGCCCACAGAGAGAAAGACGAGATTGAACTGTGTGCGTGCGGTGGGACTGCCACGCAGAAACATCAGCCCACAGAGAGAAAGACGAGATTGAACTGTGTGCCTGCGGTGGGACTGCCGCGCAGAAACATCAGCCCACAGAGAGAAAGACGAGATTGAACTGCGTGCGTGCGGTGGGACTGCCACGAGGAAACATCAGCCCACAGAGAGAAAGACGAGATTGAACTGCGTGCGTGCGGTGGGACTGCCACGCAGAAACATCAGCCCACAGAGAGAAAGACGAGATTGAACTGCGTGCGTGCGGTGGGACTGCCGCGCAGAAACATCAGCCCACAGAGAGAAAGACGAGATTGAACTGTGTGCGTGCGGTGGGACTGCCGCGCAGAAACATCAGCCCACAGAGAGAAAGACGAGATTGAACTGTGTGCCTGCGGTGGGACTGCCGCGCAGAAACATCAGCCCACAGAGAGAAAGACGAGATTGAACTGTGTGCGTGCGGTGGGACTGCCACGCAGAAACATCAGCCCACAGAGAGAAAGACGAGATTGAACTGTGTGCCTGCGGTGGGACTGCCGCGCAGAAACATCAGCCCACAGAGAGAAAGACGAGATTGAACTTCACTCAACTTTCTAGACCAGAGGCCACCAACCTGTCAATCGCGAATGACTCGTCGATCTCCAAGGAATTTCTAGTCAATCGCCAAATATTTCTGTTAAAAAAACAACGATAAAGTCTTGGGTGAACTGTTGCCATTTTGAAACATTTCATGTGTCTGAAGGTACAAACTCTGCCTTCCCAGCAGGCCCAAAGAGCAAATCAAGTGCACTATAGGCCTACCGCTGGCCAATCGGACAGCTCAGATTAACGTGTCTGCAGTAAGGTAGCAGGCATACAAGAAAGCTACAGTGAAGTAGATACTGTGAGATTTCAAAACGTTTAAAACCATGACTAGAGAGAGAGACTGTCAACGAATACAGCAAAGATACGTTCTTACTCAGCACTGTCAACACTGTGTTCAACACTTTTATAAGCCATAAAATGTGTTTTCTTCCTATTTCCACTCAGCGCTACAACAAGCACTGCAGCAGTAATGTATGAGTAGGAAAGTGTATCTATAGGCTTGCGTTGTTGTTATTATTATCAAGGAATATTTCACTTTCTCTGTTCATAGGAGTAACAACATGAATTTGTGCATGAGGCAGAAATAATGTGGTGCAAATCGAGTTTCGTCATCAGCTGGGAGATGAGGTCCTTTTTGGTCAGTGTCAGTGGAGGAAAGGGAGAGCGGAGGGATGTTGAGAGACAGACCCTCAGTCTGCTGCTCTCCCCTTCGCTGAGACTGACCATCAGATGCAGGCATTATCAGCCCAGTAAAATAAAAAGCAAATTATTTAAATGTATGCCCACTCAGTTGTGCTTCACTGGTAATACAACAACAGATCTATTACCAGTGTGATCATATAGCCTACCTAAATATATATATTTTTTAAATGTCCCGAACAACAATGTATTGGCAGTGCAGTTCAAGCAAAGCCGATATGCGGTGGTAATGTATTGGGCCTATAGCTTACTGCACAAACCTCATTGCTACAATACTGTTTTTAATTGTTGCATAGGCTTATGTTTTTTAAGTCATGTTAAAAAAACATCTGAGCGGTAGATCTCGGCTTGCATTGATCTTGATTCAGAAAAGGTTGGTGACCACTGTTCTAGAGTTTTCCCTGTTAACACTGTCAATATTTCCCTTTACTGTGGCAATTGTGATTGAATCAACGCAATATTAGCCACTTTCAATGCAGCATACCGAAACAAAACGAACTATGTAAAATATTTTATTGTAGGCAGAACACATTGACACGCACTACTCAGCCCATATTCTACACAGACCGGTGCGGCAAAAATAATCAGACCTGCAGTAGGCCGATATGCAAATAGACCATTGCCATATATGGATATGCACCATTTTTTATTTTATTTTTTTAACCTTTATTTTACTAGGCAAGTCAGTTAAGAACAAATTCTTATTTGCAATGACGGCCTAGGAACAGTGGGTTAACTGCCTGTTCAGGGGCAGAACGACAGATTTGTACCTTATCAGCTCGGGGTTTGAACTTGCGATTACTAGTCCAATGCTCTAACCACTAGGCTACCCTGCCGCCCCATTTACTTCGAACTGGACTGTGTTTACAGCATGAGCGGTCGTGAATAGATGCCCTTGTTTTGAGATCAAAGTAAAGTGGTTTCTTGCATCAAACAACACAACAAGATTTTCAGTCACCTCCTTGTCTGAAGGACAAGTGGATAAACAGGTTAATGTCAAGCACTACATGTTTTTTTTTCAAAGTCTCATGGAATGTAGGCCTACATTGAACACGACACATTGGCTACTACTGTAGGCTGGATGATAGAACAGCTAGTTCCTTGTTAAAATGTTATGGGATGCATTTTCTCCATTTCTGTTGATGGTAGGCCACTCTGGTAGGCCTACAGTGCATTCGGAAAGTTTTCAGACCCGTTCACTTTTTCCACATTTTGTTACGTTACAGCCTTTGATTCAAATTGATTCAATTACATTTTTTCCTTATCAATCTACACACAATATCCCAAAATGACGAAGCAAAAACAGTTTTCCAGAAATGTTAGCAAATTTATTAAAAATACCTTATTCATATAAGTATTCAGACCTTTACTATGAGACTCGAAATTCAGCTCAGGTGCATCCTGTTTCCATTGATCATCCATTGATATGTTTCTACAACTTGATTGGATTCCAGCTGTGGTAAATTCAACTAAATGGACATGATTTGGAAAGGCACACATCTGTCTATATAAGGTCCCACAGTTGACAGTGCATGCCAGAGCAAAAACCAAGCCATGAGGTTGAAGGAATTGTTTGATCTGGGGAAGTGTATCAAAACATTTCTGCAGCATTGAAGGTCCCCCAAGAACACAGTGGCCTCCATCATTCTTAAATGGAAGAAGTTTGAAACTACCAACACTCTTCCTAGAGCTGGACATCCGACCAGACTGAGCAATCAGGGGAGAAGGGCCTTGGTCAGGGAGGTGACCAAGAACCCGATGGTCACTCAGACAGAGCTCCAGAGTTCCTCTGTTGGAGATGGGAGAACCTTCCAGAAGGACAACCATCTCTGCAGCACTCCACCACTCAGGTCTTTATGGTTGAGCGGCCAGACGGAAGCCACTCCTCAGTAAAAGTGACATGACAGCCCACTTGGAGTTTGCCATAAGGCATCTAAAGGACTCCCAGACCATGAGAAACAAGATTCTCTGGTCTGATGAAACCAAGTTTGAACTCTTTGGCCTGAATGCCAAGTGTCACATCTGGAGTAAACCAGGCACCACTCATCACCTGGCCAAAACCATCCCTACGGTGAAGCATGGTGGTGGCAGCATCATGCAGCGAGAGGTTTTTCAGTGGCAGGGACTGGGAGACTAGTCAGGATCGGGTGAAAGATGAACGAAGCAAAGTACAGAGAGATCCTTGATGTGAACCTGCTCCAGAGCACTCAGGACCTCAGACTGGGGGCGAAGATTCACCCTCCAATAGGAGAATAACCCTAAGCACACAGCCAAGACAACAGAGGAGTGGCAATGCAGGCCTGGCTTCGGGACACGTTTCTGAATGTCCTTGAGTGGCCAGAGCCCGGATTTTAACCCGATCGAACATCTCTGAAAATAACAGTGCAGTGATGCTCCCCATCCAACCTGACAGATCTTGAGAGGATATGCAGAGCAGAATGGGAGGAACTCCCCAAATACATGCGTGCCAAGCTTGTAGCGTCATACCCAAGAAGACTCGAGGCTGTAATCACTGCCAAAGGTGCTTCAACAAAGAGTAAAGGGTCTGAAAATGTAAATGTAAATGTTATATTTCAGAAGTTTAAAAAAAGAAAAATTGTAAAAATGTCTAAAAACCTATTTTTGCTTTGTCAATTAGGCTGTAACGTAACAAAATGTAGAAAAAATGAAGATGTCTGAATACTTCCCGAATGCACTGTACATTACGATCAAATAGCCACAGTAACCTACAAAAACAATTGAGGGAACAGTCAATAAGTATTCAGCCTCTTTGTTATGGCAAGCCTAAAGGAGTAAGAATTTGCATCAATACACCCAGTCACTACAAAGATACAGGCGTCTTTCTTAGAGGAAAATCTGGTTCAGTCTGCTCTCCAACAGACACGGGGAGACAAATCCACCTTTCAGCAGGACAATAACCTAACACAAAGCCAAATATACACTGAAGTTGCTTACCAAGACAACATTGTATGTTCCTGAGTGGCAAATCTATGGCAAGACTTGAAAATGGCTGTCTAGACATTATGTTTATTTTTATCCTAAAAAAAACTCCCTAGTCCTTGCCGATGACAAGCATACTCATGACATGATGCAGCCACCACCATACTTGAGGAATTAAAAAAAAATAAGGTGCAAATATTGTACAATCCAGTGCAAAGCTCTTAGAGATTTACCCAGAAGAGACTCACAGCTGTAATCACTGCCAAAGGTGATTCTAACATGTATTGACTCAGAGGGTTGAATATTTATCTAATCAAAATATATTAGTGTGGAAAAAGTAAAGGGCTGTGAATACTTTCTAAAGGCACTGTATGTGTGTGCAAAATCCACTATTCATTTTCTTTTGAATCTGTGGGAGAAGCTGCAGTGGAAACTATGTAACTCCAGCAATTAAAGCTGTTTAAAGAAAATTGTTTAGTGGAAAGACATGTCCTGACCTGTGTGATATAACACACTGATAAGCAGGCACAAGAGGACCAGCCCAGTGACGTGCACGTGAGCGAGCGTTTGTGTGTGTGTGTGTGTATGTCAGGGGTGGGCAGCATTTTTTGGTTATTGGGTCATATCGGGATTTTGAAATTTTTGGGGGACTGATTTATTTGTCAAAATCAGGGTTGGGGAATAACTGTTTACATGGAATCAGTTACATGTTATCTGACTACAAAAAAATGTAGCTGTAATCAGTTCCGTATGTTACCAGAAACAATACTGTAATGAGGTTACAGATACTTCTGAAAAACTAGATGATTACTTCCTGGATTACTTCTGAAAGGATATTTGCAAGAAGAAAAAATAATTATGACACCTTTCTGTTTTTCTCAATGACATTCAATTAAGCATTGAAAAATGGCAAGTTCAAGTATCCACCTAAGCGAGTCTGACCACAAGTCAGAGACCACTATGATGACACAACAAATGTGTTTGATAGATAATTTTTGTCTTGTTGTAATGCATTTTAAGGGGAAAATAGTCAGATTACGTTACTGAGTTTGGGTAATCCAAAAGTTACGTTACTGATAAAAATGTTGTATAGGTAACTAGTAACTGTAACAGATTACATTTAGAAAGTAATCTACCCAACCCAAGTAAAAATCTATGGGTGGGCCAGAAAAAGGGCAGTTATTTATAATTTAGTTTTAGAGTTTTAGAGACTCAAGTGTGGTCTGGAGCATTTTTTTTATCCAAAATAATAATCAGAAACAGAGACAGAATCTAATCAAACTCATCTCCAGTCAACAGGTTTGGTTCTGGTAGCAGTGGGTTGAACCAGTCAGAGTCTGTCCTATCAGGAGGCAGTGTGAGTCAGCTGAGTATAGGAGGGGGAGGAGTCTACCTACCTGACTTCTCTGTCAGACAACTCACTGACCTACAGATTATAAAGGTATACACCCACACACACATACACACACATTTAAAATACCCCTAAACTCCTAACTACCCAGATCCCATACCGCTACTAATTTCCATTTCCCTTTGAAATGTCTTAATCCCACTTATTTTGACTGAACACAGACACATCCTCTCTCCCTCTCCCTCCATCCTTCTCTCTCTCTCCTTCCTTCCCTCCCTCCCTCTTTTTCCTTTTCATCTGTCTGTCTTAGCTTTAATCATTGGTGATAAATGAGCTCCATTTTCAGTATGAATAATTTAGACTTAAAGTGATGGATGTACATCCTAAATACACACTCTCTCATATCCCCCAAGGTCATTAATATAGTTCCAGGAAGAAGGTTGCTAGCACACACACTCTGTAACTTTTACGTTTACATAGAGAAACAGCTTGGTGGTGTGTGTGCATCGGTGCATGTGTGTGCGTGTGGCATGCATGTGTGTGCGTGTGGCGTGCATGTGTATTTGCCGTGTTTGTTGATGATTTTGTGTTGATACTGTATTTTCTTTGTGTGTTGATGATTCTGTGTTGATACTGTATTTTCTGTGTGTGTTGATGATTTTGTGTTGATACTGTATTAGCGGTGTGTGTTGATGATTTTGTGTTGATACTGTATTTTCTTTGTGTGTTGATGATTCTGTGTTGATACTGTATTTTCTGTGTGTGTTGATGAGTTTGTGTTGATACTGTATTAGCGGTGTGTGTTGATGATTTTGTGTTGATATTGTATTTTCTGTGTGTGTTGATGATTTTGTGTTGATACTATATTAGCGGTGTGTGTTGATGAATTTGTGTCGATACTGTATTTTCTGTGTGTGTTGATGATTTCGTGTTGATACTGTATTTTCTGTGTGTGTTGATGATTCATTTACATTTACATTTACATTTAAGTCATTTGGCAGACGCTCTTATCCAGAGCGACTTACAATTGGTGAATTCACCTTATGACATCCAGTGGAACAGCCACTTTACAATAGTGCATCTAAATCATTTAAGGGGGGGGGATGAGAAGGATTACTTTATCCTATCCTTGGTATTCCTTAAAGAGGTGGGGTTTCAGGTGTCTCCGGAAGGTGGTGATTGACTCCGCTGTCCTGGCGTCGTGAGGGAGTTTGTTCCACCATTGGGGGGCCAGAGCAGCGAACAGTTTTGACTGGGCTGAGCGGGAACTGTACTTCCTCAGTGGTAGGGAGGCGAGCAGGCCAGAGGTGGATGAACGCAGTGCCCTTGTTTGGGTGTAGGGCCTGATCAGAGCCTGGAGGTACTGCGGTGCCGTTCCCCTCACAGCTCCGTAGGCAACCACCTTGGTCTTGTAGCGGATGCGAGCTTCAACTGGAAGCCAGTGGAGAGAGCGGAGGAGCGGGGTGACGTGAGAGAACTTGGGAAGGTTGAACACCAGACGGGCTGCGGCGTTCTGGATGAGTTGTAGGGGTTTAATGGCACAGGCAGGGAGCCCAGCCAACAGCGAGTTGCAGTAATCCAGACGGGAGATGACAAGTGCCTGGATTAGGACCTGCGCCGCTTCCTGTGTGAGGCAGGGTCGTACTCTGCGGATGTTGTAGAGCATGAACCTACAGGAACGGGCCACCGCCTTGATGTTAGTTGAGAACGACAGGGTGTTGTCCAGGATCACGCCAAGGTTCTTAGCGCTCTGGGAGGAGGACACAATGGAGTTGTCAACCGTGATGGCGAGATCATGGAACGGGCAGTCCTTCCCCGGGAGGAAGAGCAGCTCCGTCTTGCCGAGGTTCAGCTTGAGGTGGTGATCCGTCATCCACACTGATATGTCTGCCAGACATGCAGAGATGCGATTCGCCACCTGGTCATCAGAAGGGGGAAAGGAGAAGATTAATTGTGTGTCGTCTGCATAGCAATGATAGGAGAGACCATGTGAGGTTATGACAGAGCCAAGTGACTTGGTGTATAGCGAGAATAGGAGAGGGCCTAGAACAAAGCCCTGGGGGACACCAGTGGTGAGAGCGCGTGGTGAGGAGACAGATTCTCGCCACGCCACCTAGTAGGAGCGACCTGTCAGGTAGGACGCAATCCAAGCATGGGCCGCGCCGGAGATGCCCAACTCGGAGAGGGTGGAGAGGAGGATCTGATGGTTCACAGTTTCGAAGGCAGCCGATAGGTCTAGAAGGATGAGAGCAGAGGAGAGAGAGTTAACTTTAGCAGTGTGGAGCGCCTCCGTGATACAGAGAAGAGCAGTCTCAGTTGAATGACTAGTCTTGAAACCTGACTGATTTGGATCAAGAATGTCATTCTGAGAGAGATTCTGTGTTGATACTGTATTTGCGGTGTGTGTTGATGATTCTGTGTTGATACAGTATTTGCGGTGTGTGTTGATGACTTTGTGTTGATACAGTATTTGCGTGTGTGTGTTATTCTTTGCTAGATCTCAAGGAACCACTACCAGAATGCTCTAACAGCCAGTCTTATGGACAGTGTACCCCAGACCCCTGATCCCGACGGGAGACCCACCATCCCTGAGACCCGCTCTCACAGCATCGCCCTGCCCCTGACACACACATACACATACCTCCGACCCGTCCTGGAACAACACACACACACAGAGGACAACAATGGACCACTCACCTCCCAGCTCAATGAGAGAAACCGCATCGTCCGTAAGTGGAGTGCTTGTGTTACATAACCACCGTGGCAAACAGACGGTGTTGAAGAGTCTTTGATATGTTTTTTCCCCATCTTCATTCTGTCAGACACACAGAATAGATGTGATTAGAAGGCTAAAATAGACAGAGTTTGAGGCATAAATAGCTACATTTTGTTGATCATTTGTCAGTATTTACTTCCAAAGGGATATTCATCTGAAATAGACTCTTGCTTCAGTTGAACACACACACCATAGAGTGACATGCCAGACAGTACAGGCCAGATGGTATCTGAAAAATCATGTAAGCCCTGAAACCAATCAGGTTTGGTTTATCTCATAATGCTTGTGAGTATGCATGTATGAACCTCTAACCTGCTCTCCTAAGCCTATGGTCTCTGTCTTTAAATCAGTGGTCTGTCCTCATGGTTGTTGAGTTAAACCAAGGGGTGGAATTGATCATGATGCAGACATGTGCTGACTAGCCCCTCCCTGGTTCTCAATACCTCACTTTGCAGATAATGGGACATGGATCTGGTTCTTTCGGATCCACACTTTTATGTACAGAAGGGAGATTTTGAGACTGAAAAGGGGCTACCACCTCATTGAGGTGCAGCCTCTGTCCCGATTGTCACCATGGTACTCTGTCTCCCTCTACAGGCAGTAAGTCAGACGGACAGAGGAGTCCCAGTGATTCAGTGTTTCTACGGATGGATGACATACCCTACATCCAAGAGGACCTACAAAAACACCGTCAGGAAGGCCACCCAGAGGAGCCACTAGAGGAGAGACCGGAAGACCTCTCGGAAGATAGAAAGGAAGACCTCCCGGAAGATAGAAAGGAAGACCACCCAGAAGACCGTCTGGAAGACAGGCCCGAAGGCCGTATGAAAGACAGGCTGGAAGACTGTCCGGAAAACCGGTTAATTGAACGCCCAGAAGACCAGCTGGTAGAAATTCCGGAAGACCAGCTGGAAAGCCAAGAAGGGATCGGTGAGGGGAGAAAGGAGAGAGTTGTGAGCTGTTATAGCTGGTATATTCATGAGTGGTAACATCATTTAGTCCTCACAAGTCTAGTGAAGTAAAAAAATCCTCCCATGGAAACATTGCCAAGAACAGTGCCTTGGCCATGGTTTGCATAATTAATAGTATTTATTTATAGTCTTGCAGGTTGCAGCTCTTCTCATTTCTCTACTACCCCTCCCGCTCTCTCGCTCTCTCTCACCCTCACACTCTCTCTTGCCAACTCTTTTAATCCCTTGCCCACTTTCGCTCTCATTCAGTCTCATCCTCTCACTCTCCCACCTAGATGCTGTTCCTGTGGAGTTAGATATCATCTGTTCTCTATCTGGTTCAGAGGAGACACTGGGGAAGAAGCTGCTACGTAAACTGAGTGAGTGATTGATCTAAGATCAGCTTTTCCTCCCCACATTCTACATTTGACCATAGATCAGTATTCATTCTTCTTCTAATTCTGCCCAACTGCTATTCTATGTTTAAATTGTAAATTAAAAGGTTATTTGTCATATGCAGAGATTGTTTGTATATGTTTGTGTTCTTATCTTGTATTATTTATTATTGTTGTTGCATTGTTGAGAAGGAACCTGCAAGTAAGCATTTGATTGGACGGTGTACACCGTATGTATCCTGTACATACGACTAATCGTAAAACTTGAAGTTGAAACTTGAACTTGACACGGTTTCCTATCCTTCCAGGTAACAAGAAGAGGAAAAAGTCCCGGGATGGGGAGAAGAGTGTGGAGGAAGGTTTGGAACAGCCATCGGTGACCACCTAGCACAATGCCAGGTAGAGACAGCAGGGAAGACCTAACATAGAGAAAGATAGGGAATAGACTGGCTCTGTTTCTCTCTCACTTCCCACTGGGAACTGGGTTAGAGTTTTGGTATGGACCAGACTCTAGTACTTGTCAATAGATGTCGAGAACCTCAAGATCTCTCTCTGAACGGTCCACTCCCCAGACCCAACCCCCCCCCCCCCCCGGATACCCTCTGTCCACTCCCCAGACCCAACCCCCCTGGATACCCTCTGTCCACTCCCCAGACCCAACCCCCCTGGATACCCTCTGTCCACTCCCCAGACCCAACCCCCCCCTGGATACCCTCTGTCCACTCCCCAGACCCAACCCTAACCCTAGATACCCTCTGTCCACTCCCCAGACCCAAACCCCCCCCCCCCCCGGATACCCTCTGTCCACTCCCCAGACCCAACCCCCCCCCCCCCTGGATACCCTCTGTCCACTCCCCAGACCCAACCCTAACCCTAGATACCCTCTGTCCACTCCCCAGACCCAACCCCCCTAGATACCCTCTGTCCCCTCCCCAGACCCAACCCTAACCCTAGATACCCTCTGTCCACTCCCCAGACCCAATCCTAACCCTAGATACCCTCTGTCCCCTCCCCAGACCCAACCCTAACCCTAGATACCCTCTGTCCACTCCCCAGACCCAACCCTAACCCTATATACCCTCTGTCCCCACCCCCCAGACCCAACCCTAACCCTAGATACCCTCTGTCCACTCCCCCACTCCCCAGACCCAACCCTAACCCTATATACCCTCTGTCCACTCCCCAGACCCAACCCTAACCCTAGATACCCTCTGTCCACTCCCCAGACCCAATCCTAACCCTAGATACCCTCTGTCCCCTCCCCAGACCCAACCCTAACCCTAGATACCCTCTGTCCACTCCCCAGACCCAACCCTAACCCTAGATACCCTCTGTCCACTCCCCAGACCCAACCCTAACCCTATATACCCTCTGTCCCCTCCCCAGACCCAACCCTAACCCTAGATACCCTCTGTCCACTCCCCCACTCCCCAGACCCAACCCTAACCCTAGATACCCTCTGTCCACTCCCCAGACCCAACCCTAACCCTATATACCCTCTGTCCCCTCCCCAGACCCAACCCTAACCCTAGATACCCTCTGTCCACTCCCCCACTCCCCAGACCCAACCCTAACCCTATATACCCTCTGTCCACTCCCCAGACCCAACCCTAACCCTAGATACCCTCTGTCCACTCCCCAGACCCAACCCCCCCCCCCCGGATACCCTCTGTCCACTCCCCAGACCCAACCCCCCCCTGGATACCCTCTGTCCCCTCCCCAGGCCCAATCCTAACCCTAGATACCCTCTGTCCACTCCCCAGACCCAACCCTAACCCTAGATACCCTCTGTCCCCTCCCCAGACCCAACCCTAACCCTATATACCCTCTGTCCACTCCCAAGACCCAACCCTAACCCTAGATACCCTCTGTCCACTCCCCAGACCCAACCCCCCTGGATACCCTCTGTCCCCTCCCCAGACCCAACCCTAACCCTATATACCCTCTGTCCACTCCCCAGACCCAACCCTAACCCTAGATACCCTCTGTCCACTCCCCAGACCCAACCCCCCCCCCCCCTGGATACCCTCTGTCCCCTCCCCAGACCCAACCCTAACCCTAGATACCCTCTGTCCCCTCCCCAGGCCCAATCCTAACCCTAGATACCCTCTGTCCACTCCCCAGACCCAACCCTAACCCTAGATACCCTCTGTCCCCTCCCCAGACCCAACCCTAACCCTAGATACCCTCTGTCCACTCCCAAGACCCAACCCTACCCCTGTATACCCTCTGTCCACTCCCCAGACCCAACCCTAACCCTATATACCCTCTGTCCCCTCCCCAGACCCAACCCTAACCCTAGATACCCTCTGTCCACTCCCCAGACCCAACCCTAACCCTATATACCCTCTGTCCACTCCCCAGACCCAACCCTACCCCTGTATACCCTCTGTCCACTCCCCAGACCCAACCCTAACCCTGTATACCCTCTGTCCACTCCCCAGACCCAACCCTAACCCTATATACCCTCTGTCCACTCCCAAGACCCAACCCTAACCCTATATACCCTCTGTCCACTCCCCAGACCCAACCATAACCTTATATACCCTCTGTCCACTCCCCAGACCCAACCCTAACCCTAGATACCCTCTGTCCCCTCCCCAGACCCAACCCTAACCTTATATACCCTCTGTCCACTCCCCAGACCCAACCCTAACCCTAGATACCCTCTGTCCACTCCCCAGACCCAACCCTAACCCTAGATACCCTCTGTCCACTCCCCAGACCCAACCCTACCCCTAGATACCCTCTGTCCACTCCCCAGACCCAACCCTACCCCTGTATACCCTCTGTCCACTCCCCAGACCCAACCCCCCCCCCCCCTGGATACCCTCTGTCCACTCCCCAGACCCAACCGTAAGAAATCTGAACGCACTAGCAACACAAAGTTTATGTAATTATACTTTTCTGAAGATATATTGACTCACATTCCCACCTGCAAAAGGACCGACGACATTGACAAGCGTAAAGTTAAAATATAATTTTATTCAACATTCTGGCTTGAAGAGGTCGTGAGAGGAAACCTTCCCGAACCAAACGCTCATTTATGCCCGATGTAGAATTCAATGAAATTCAACGTTGTGTTTCCAGGCTGGCTGGGTAACAGACTACGGAAATATTATGACTTTAATGAACTTTACTGTATGTTTCTGTTGAGTTACCTTTCAGCCACCCATCTACACTGTGCTAGTGGAGTCTGAAGAGGAAGAAGAAGAATAAACTAAATGAAGAGAAAAATAAGAGGGAAATAGCAAGTCTAGATCTGAGCCATCTTCTAAATCGTTTTTATTGCTCAACCAAGAAGACAACAATTTCTGTCTTCTACCATCAGATGATAATTTCTTATTACCAAGTGCTTTCTGCACAGGGAACTGTCCTTATCATAGAATAGAGTACTTATATCAGTCAATCAACTGTTGTTGATAGGAGTCCTGCCATATAAATGCCATCCACACTGCCAGTGTTCTGATGACACATAAGGAAGAAACAGCCAACACACACCAGCCATGAGAACAAGCACAATGTCTACAACCACAGGGACTTTATGCTGATTTAAAGGAGTCTGTCATTTCTTTGACCCATGTGGCAACCGGAGGATTTTTTTAATGCACAAACAGTCTTGTCTCAAGCAAAAACACCACACACACACACACACACACACACACACACGCACGCGCACGCACACACCACACACACACACACACATTGAAGTCAATTGACTTTTTACCAGATTTTAAAAAGCCATATAATAACTAACATACCTGCCAGCATAAAGAAGGGATATGCAATATTCACAATCCCAAAAATGTAGGTTGCATGTTACCTAGATTTGAACAGGTATTTTATTATGATTAGATAATATGATGATTTGACATATTTATGATGATTGGATAATATTTGATCATTTGATTTGTAATATGGTGATTAATTGGTAACCTGTAATGAATAGGTTGTTTTAACAGCAATTGTTCAGCCATTTCTTGGTTGCTAACGTTCTAATAGTTTGAGTAATTTCAGTTTGTGACAAAACAAGCAGGTATACTGTAGAGAATCATTGTACCATCGAAACCGCTTTGAGATATTTTTTCCATAACCAAATATATTTCATGTTCAGCTGTTTGAAGCTGGTGTACAAAACCCAATGTAAAAGATGCACAAACAAAATGATGTATAATAATATGGTGATTAATTGGTCATCTGTAATGAATAGGTTGTTTTAACAGCATGTACCTAGAACAACTCCTGCCTGCCATATAATTTCCTTTATCATCATATTATAGATACACACACACACACACACACACTAAATGTGCCATCTCCATATCACCATGACATAAAGCAGTCACCATAAGTGTGACATTGCAGTAGGTAACAGTTGTAACACCCTATCTGTGTATAGCCCCATGATGAAATAAAGTGTTACTCCCACATGCATGCTATTACTACAGATGCAAACACAACAGGTTAACTATTCTCTTTGAAGAGACCCCTCCAGGGACACGCAAGGGCATAGGAACACAGGGGGCTGGTGGCTAAGCTTCTGGGATGAGAGGCTGCAGATACAGGAGCCTGGAGGCTAGGGGTGTTTGGTTTATACAGAGACACAGGAGATGGGTGTATGGAGGGCACTGCTTACTGCTTTCCCAGTAGAATATATTCCTATTTAAGGACAATGCCTTGGGCTAGGTACTCAGCTTGATGTAGACAGGAGCATGACGCAAACCTGTGATTATGAAAGACCAGGCTGACGTGGAGATGTAGTTTGATGGGAGGTTGGTTGTAGTGTATAGAAAACTGATAAGCAATACATAAGCATGAGATACCTGAGTGTAATATTAGGTGACATCTGCACAGAGTATCAGGACAGTGTAACATGCTCAAGGACAGACACCCCTGTAAAGTCAGCCAGGCACCGATTAAAAGATATATACTGTTTTATAGGAATGTATACCAATGTACACAGGGGTTCATCGTTAGAATTAGAGATGTACAGAGAGAGATTACATTTTATAGTGCCCTTTATTATATAGGTGGTCAGACAATGGGCTCTGTCCTATTCATCTGTAGCAATAATAATTCCCTAGAACCTGCCTGAGACCATCACTATTCCCTACTGCTATTAGACTGGACTTCGATTGAGTTGCTCTATATTGCACAATACTGACAGATAACTGATTTACTGAGAGCATAGAGAGGGTGAGTGGGAGGGAAGATGAAAGGTAGTGAAAGAGAGCAGTAGAGAGGAAAGGAGAGGGACAGAAGGGAAAGTGGGAGGAGACGTGACGCAGTCTGACGTCAAGCCACTGCCTTCCTTGACGCATGCAAAAGCACACGCATTCAGTACTGAACTGCTTTACAGAAGGACCCCCGCACACACACACACACACACACACACACACACACACACACACACACACACACACACACACACACACACACACACACACACACACACACACACACACACACACACACACACACACACACACACACACACACAGGATCCCTTATGACCTGACAAATACAGTAGCTGAGCTGTTGAAATCAAAGAACTAAGAAACCAAGCACTCTCTCAGCCTCATGCTCTCAGAGAACACATTTGGTGAGGGTGACAGAGATACAGTGGATAGTGATAGCTTTTATATAGATTATAAGGGACAGGAGGATATGTAAGGGGACATTTTCTTAATTTTTTTCCCGGAATGTGCGAATTTAGTAATGTTTTAACAGTTTAAAACATGATCTTCTGAATATTATGGTTTTCAGGATATCAGACCTCCCAATGTATTAAAAACAATGAAATCCTCAATAAAAAGATTCTAACAGATTCATATCTGACTTGTTGTTCTGAATTCCATTTGTGTATTGATAGTGTTCTTGGCTTTCTGCACTGATCCCCAATGTCATGAGAAACATACACCAAAGAGACAGCTTGCACAAACAAAATATATTTTGCATCCTGGCACTCCGATGGAAAGAACTGGCATTATATTGTGGTGTGCAGACATTTATTAAAGGATTTGAGTCATACCCCCTTGAGATACATAGGTATTCACAGCATCTGTTAGTGCATTTGATTTGTGCAATTTTGAACAATACACGTATACCACTGAGATGTCAGACACTGATAATGATAATAACTACAGACAGCGACCGCTTCGGAATAGACTGATTGGACATTCACATTGAGCAGATCCTTCATTCAAATGTTGAAACAAAAATAACAGGGATTGTTGCTCTCTGATGGAGAACAGTCCTGTTTGTCCCTATTGAATGCAAGCCAGGACTTCGAACGTGAAATTCAACAGAGAGCTACACAGTTTAAGTACTGATACTGATACATCATTTTCACTTCGTCATCTTGGGCCAAAATAAACATGATTGTAAATATAACGTCCATAGTTCAAGTTCAATATTAGCATCCTTATTACATAGCTACATCTCTTCGACGTACATTTAGTGCATGACTGATTTGGTCAATTAATTGTTTTTCACTCCAGTACTTGTTGTATGCTTTCAAGTCAAGTACTGATTACTTGGTCACAGTTCATATTTCGGTTCTCCTTCAAGTGGACACAAACAACTCCTATGAGGTCAAACAGACAAGGGAATGTGCCTTATAGTACCCAAATACATTTAAAGGTGCAATTTGCAGAAATCGTTCCGTCATTTCCTGTTTGCTAGCGTTCTAATAGTTTGCCTAATTTCAGTTTTGTGACAAAACAAGCAGGTATAGTGTAGTGTAGAGAATCATTGTACCATCTAAACCGCTTTGAAATATTTTTTTCATAACCAAATATATTTTATGTTCAGCTGTTTGAAGCTGGTGTACAAAACCCAAAGTAAAAGATGCAAAAACGAAACTTAAGAATGGGAAGCATAGAAATAGTGCACATAGAACAGATCTACCGCTTCTTAGACTTGCTTTCAATGAGAATTCCAAATCTATAACTCACAATTCAACGTGAATTTGGTCAGGTCGCCCAAAACGTTACTATTGCAAAAAATACAAAATAAATACAAATGAGGTACATTTGTTTCAAAATGCCAGTCCCACATCCCACCGCAATTCAATGACCCAAACAATACTAATCATAAGGTAATGTTAATAATATTAATAAGCAATGGAAGATCACCATCACCAGCACTGCGGGAGCTAGTCCTAATACATCCAGAAAACTTGGGCTGTGTCTCAATAGTTTAAACAATATAGCTTATTTTCCATATCTCCTTTCCTTGTGTCCTTCCCTCCATGATCACTGATCTGGCTGGACACGATAGGTTGAAGGAACATCAGTTGTAATGAAGGAGATGAGGAAAGGAAGCCATTTCAGAGTATTAAGACACAGCCAGCTAGTGCTTAGTGTGGAACCACACAGCAGCTAAAATGCCCTGACACACAGTGCTTAATCAGTAAACAGGACTTCAACACTACTGAACAAAAACAGAACAAATGAAATCACTCCACACTCTACTGCAAGCAGCAGTGATGACACACAGGGATGATACCCACACAGAGACACACAGACAAATCATGAACACTTCTCTTTAGCCTTTACGCTGCCTGTGCATTCATTTAAGTGTTCAAATACAATGTATCTATAGACAACAAGTGACATTATAGGCCCAGCATAAGCTAGTGTGCTGGGAGTTGGGAATGGGGCTTATTATGTATGTTTGGTCCAATACATTATACACACACACACACAAACACAGCTGGTGGGGGGCAGGAGGGAGTGCTGGTGGTTGTGGGTAGTGTAGTCTTCTACTGGACGTTGACAACAGTCTCGTGGATAGACTCAGCCACATAGTCGATGTTCTTAGTGGTCAGACCACACATGTTGATACGACCACTGGCCATTAGGTAGATACTCCTCTCCTTGATCATGTACTCCACTTGTTTAGCTGAACAGAGAGAGGGAGAGAAAATATTAAAAGGTATGACATCACAAATATTATATTTTCAGAACGTACAATATACTATCGGTGTGAAAGGAGAGTTAAAGAAGAGAGGATATTTCTGTGCCAGTGAGCTGTGTACATGTGTAAACTGAGTAGAACTACCCCCCCCCCCCCCCCCCCCATTCAGTTAAGGCATCATTGAGCCTTAGCGTCAGTGCTCTCTATGCTGGGAAGCTGTTTCCTGGTTCTAACAGCTTTTTGAAGCTCTACGGAAGACAGCACAGCACAGGGGAGTTTAATGTTTATCCAGGAAGTTACTTCACACAAACAGTAATGAGGATGTGCTCAGCGGACTGGTGAAGCAAAAAATAACTGGGTGGGTAGTGTATGTGTGTGTTTAAGACTAGAGAGGAAAAGAGAGGTATGCATTTGTTTGCATTCATTTGTGTGTGTATGTCTGTGTGCTTACGGTTGAGGCCAGTGAAGCTGAACATGCCGATCTGCTGTGTGATGTGGTCCCAAGTTCCTGGGGTTTCCAGAGCCTGCAGTTTAGCCTGGAGTGAAGCCCTCATCAACAACACACGGTCTGCCATGGTCTTCACATTATCCTTCCTACAACAGAGAGACAGGGAGACCGAGAGAGAGAGAGAGACAGGGTTAGACAGAGAGACAGGGTTAGACAGAGAGACAGGGTTAAACAGAGACAGGGTTAGACGGAGGGACATGGTTAGACGGAGAGACAGTGTTAGATGGAGAGACAGGGTTAGATGGAGAGACAGGGTTAGATGGAGAGACAGGGTTAGATGGAGAGACAGGGTTAGACGGAGAGACAGAGTTAGACGGAGAGACAGAGTTAGACGGAGAGACAGAGTTAGACGGAGAGACAGGGTTAGATGGAGAGACAGGGTTAGACGGAGAGACAGAGTTAGACGGAGAGACAGGGTTAGACGGAGACACAGGGTTAGACAGAGAAACAGGGTTAGACAGAGAGACAGGGTTAGACAGAAAGACAGGGTTAGATGGAGAGACAGGGTTAGATGGAGAGACAGGGTTAGATGGAGAGACAGGGTTAGATGGAGAGACAGGGTTAGATGGAGAGACAGGGTTAGACGGAGAGACAGGGTTAGATGGAGAGACAGTGTTAGATGGAGAGACAGGGTTAGACAGAGAAACAGGGTTAGACGGAGAGACAGTGTTAGATGGAGAGACAGGGTTAGACAGAGAAACAGGGTTAGACAGAGAGACAGGGTTAGACGGAGACACAGGGTTAGACAGAGAAACAGGGTTAGACAGAGAGACAGGGTTAGACGGAGACACAGGGTTAGACAGAGAAACAGGGTTAGACAGAGAGACAGGGTTAGACAGAGAGACAGGGTTAGATGGAGAGACAGGGTTAGATGGAGAGACAGGGTTAGATGGAGAGACAGGGTTAGACGGAGAGACAGGGTTAGATGGAGAGACAGTGTTAGATGGAGAGACAGGGTTAGACAGAGAAATAGGGTTAGACAGACAGAGAGGGGGAGGAAGGGAGGATATAGATCTACGTTTTGACCACTCATGTTTAATTGTTGGACGTGCATACACTACTTTTGTAATGTCTGTGTGTGTGTGTACCCACCATTCAGCGAAGAGTTCAGGTGTGTTGAGTGTGATGGCGACCAGCCTTGCACCCTGGGAGGGAGGGTTGGACCAGGTTACCCTGACAATTTTCTCCATCTGAGATAGAACTCTCTTCAGGTTGTCAGAATCACGAGCTACAATAGTCAGGTTCCCCACACGCTCATCTGCCAGCACACAGAAACTTTTTTTAGGGTTCCCTGCAGTTTACAGATTGCATTATGTACATATATTACATTTGAAATGTGTGTGTGCGTGTTATGTGTGAAAGGTGGGAGTAAGAATACATAGATTGGTTTCATATGTTTCAATGCATCTTACAGTGTGTGTGTGAGTGCATGTGTGTTAATCTTGGCAGCAATTTTAGATGTAGTTTTAGTCTTAAAATACCTTTTTAGTCGAAGTCAAATTTTTGTCCTTTCATCCGTTAGTTTTAGTTATTATCAGTCGACTAAAAGTCGGGACTATTTTAGTCACAGCCATTTTAGTCACATATTTTTTATTTATTTTGTACTTAACCTTTATTTAACTCAGTCAGTTAAGAACAATCGAACCATCAAACAGGCAAAGCGCCAATACAGAACTAAGATTGTACTACATCGGCTCCAACACTCGTCTTGTGTCAGGGCTTGCAAACTATTACAGTCTACAAAGGGAAGCAAAGCCGAGAGCTGCCCAGTGACACAAGCCTACCAGACTAGCTAAATCACTTCTATGCTCGCTTCGAGGCAAGCAAACTGAGGCATGCATGAGAGCATCAGCTGTTCCGGACGACTGTGTGATCACGCTCTCCGTAGCCGAGGTGAGTAAGAACTTTAAACAGGTCAACATTCACAAGGCCGCAGGGCCAGACAGATTACCAGGATGTGTGCTCCGGGCATGTGCTGACCAAATGGCAGGTGTCTTCACTGACATTTTCAATGTCCCTGATTGAGTCGGTAATACCAACCTGTTTCAAGCAGACCACCATAGTCCCTGTGCCCAAGAACACTAAGGCAACCTGCCTAAATGACTACAGACCCATAGAACTCACGTCCGTAGCCATGAAGTGCTTTGAAAGGCTGGTAATGGCTCACATCAACACCATTATCCCAGAAACCCAAAACCCACTCCAATTTGCATACCGCCCAAACAGATCCCTAGATGATGCAATCTGTATTGCACTCCACACCGCCCTTTCCCACCTGGACAAAAGGAACACCTACGTGAGAATGCTGTTCATTGACTACAGCTCAGCGTTCAACACCATAGTACCCTCAAAGCTCATCACTAAGCTAAGGATCCTGGGACTAAACACCTGGACTTCCTGACGGGCCGCCCACAGGTGGTGAGGGTAGGTAGCAACACATCTGCCACGCTGATCTTCAACCCTGGAGCCCCTCAGGGGTGCGTGCTCAGTCCCCTCCTGTGCTTCCTGTTCACCCATGACTGCGTGGCCAGGCACAACTCCAACACCATCATTAATTTTGCAGACAACACAACAGTGGTAGGCCTGATCAACGACGAGACAACCTATAGGGAGGAGGTCAGAGACCTGGCCGGGTGGTGCCAGAATAACAACCTATCCCTCTACTGCAATCCTAATATAGATGCACTATTGTAAAGTGGCTGTTCCACTGATGTCAGAAGGTGAATTCACCAATTTGTAAGTCGCTCTGGATAAGAGCGTCTGCTAAATGACTTAAATGTAAATGTAAATGTAAGACCAAGGAGATGATTGTGTACTACAGCAAATGGAGAAACAAGCACGCCCCCATTCTCATTGACGGGCTGCAGGGGAGCAGGTTGAGAGTTTAAAGTTCCTTGGTGTCCACATCACCAACAAACTAGAATGGTCCAAACACATCAAGACAGTCGTGAAGAGGGCACGACAAAGCCTATTCCCCCTCAGGAAACTAAAAAGATTTGTCATAGGTCCTCAGATCCTCAAAAGGTTCTACAGCTGCAACATCGAGAGCATCCTGACTGGTTGCATCACTGCCTGGTATGGCAACTGCTCAGCCTCCGACAGCAAGGCACTACAGAGGGTAGTGCGTACGGCACAGTACATCACTGGGGCTAAGCTGCCTGCCATCCAGGATCTCTACACCAGGCGGTGTCAAAGGAAGGCCCTAAAAATTGTCAAAGACTCCAGCCAACCCAGTCATATAGTGTTCTCTCTACTACCACATGGCAAGCTGTACCGGAGCGCCAAGTCTAGGACCAAAAGGCTTCTCAACAGCTTTTAGATTTTATCCCCATCGTAACCGTCAAGAGGGTTAAATAACAATGGTTTTCTTGAAAGGGGGAGAATTTGAGCTTTCCAAAAATGCCAGAAGTATTACTGCAATCCTAATATTCAACAAATAGCATTTGTTTTCCCCATAGGAAAATAGCAACCGCAACTCGCATTTGAGTACTGTGGCGAGAGAGCAGCAACACGAATGAATAAATAACAGTGCACATGGGAAAACAGTCTACATGAAAGTAGGAGAGAGTAAACTTGATTGTTTCTAGCTGATATTAGCCTAGTTAAGTGAAGTGTCCTGGCTTCGCATCAGTTCAGAAGACTGACGAGTGACTGAAGTGACTGCCTGAGAGTTCATTCTGCACGCTTAGGGTTGAACAAAACAGATGAAAAGGAGCTTTATGGCAAATTTTATGTCCATTAGTCTCGTGGAATTCTCATCTCGTCACACTTCCATTGACTAAAATTAAAAGTAATTTGTAAGTTTTAGTTTTTTCCAGGGCATCTCGTCTCGTTGTCGTCATTTTTGAAGTCAGGAAAAATAAGTAGTTGACGAGTATTTTTCTTCATAGTTATTGTTGACGAAATCAACACTGGTGTGTGTGTGTGTGTGAGTGTGTGTCTCACTGTAGAGGCCAAAGTTCTTGGAGAAGGACTGGGCACAGAACATCTCGAAACCCTGCGTTACAAAGTAGCGCACGGCCCAGGCATCCTTATCCAGACAGCCTGATGCAAAGCCCTGGTACGCTGAGTCAAAGAACACAAACAGCTTCCTCCTCTGGGGAGAGAGAAAACAAAAAAGGAGAAATATTAAAACCTACAGAAAAAATATATATATATATATTTTAAAATGTATAATATTTTTTTTTGTTACATAACGCTGGGCATGTACACACACACACAGCTATGTCTTACTATTTTTTGGGGGGGACCAACAATTGATTCCATTCAAAATCCTATTTTCATTAACCTCTAACACTAAACCTAACCCTAACCCATAAAACAGTATTTTTACTAATAGCCTTTTAAGGTGGTTTGCTATTCCTGTGAGGACTTCTGGTACTCACAATTATAGTAAAACGTGGGTACACACACACACACACACACACGCACGCACGCACACACACACACACACACACACACACACACACACACACACACACACACACACACACACACACACACAGTCTTACCTTCATGACCTCAGCCACCTGCATCCACTCTACGTGTGTAGGGTCTGTGCCGGTGGGATTGTGGGCGCACGCGTGCAAAACAAAGATGGAGTGCTTTGGTGCACTCTGGGACAGGGGTCAAAGGTCAATGTTAGACTACAGGACAGACAAATAACATATTGTGTACTGGGAGTTGATGCACCAAGTTGGTATCGTTAGAAAGCCAAACCTATCCTCTTTTCAACCATGTGGAAAAAGCTAATTTACTATCTACGTTGACATGACCAGTTAAGATATTCAATATTCACTATTGTGAGGTAAACTCAGAGTTCGGGAGGCGGTCTGGTCTCCATGTCAACACCACCAGTTCAGAGGTCAGCGTCTCACCTCCAGGTCGCCTAGGAAACCGTCCAGATCCAGACCCCGCTTCTCTGCGTCCCAGTACTTATAGGGACGGATGTCCTCGAACCCGGCGTTGGCAAACACAGCGTTGTGGTTCTCTAGAAACAAACAGTAGAGGTTTCACAACACTTTTCTCGAAAGAGGAGTCTTTCTTTGAATGCTTCATGTGTCTTTTGAGGCCTAACATTAGCTGACAACATTAGCTGACAACATTAGCTGACATAATCTTTGTAACTAAGTCCAGCATGTTAAAAAGTAACATGCTGGACTTAATCACCTACAGTGCCTTTGGAAAGTATTCAGACCCCTTGACTTTTTCCACATTTTGTTACGTTACAGCCTTATTGTAAAATTGATTAAATAACAAAACTTCTCAGTAATCTACACACAATACCCCATAATGACAAAGCAAAACAGGTTTATTGAAAAATAAAAAACAGAAATACCTTATTTACATAAGTATTCTGAACCTTTGTTATGAGACTCGAAATTGAGCTCAGGTGGATCCTGTTCCATTGATCCTCCTTGACATGTTTCTACAACTTGATTGGGGTCCACCCGTGGTAAATTCAACTGATTGGATATGATTTGGAAAGGCACACACCAGTCTATATAATGTCCCGCATTGAAGGTCCACAAGAACACAGTGGCCTCCGTCATTCTTAAATGGGAGAAGTTTGGAACCAACAAGACTCTTCCTAGAGCTGGCCGCCCGGCCAAATTGAGTAATCTGGGGGAGAAGGGCCTTGGTCAGGGAGGTGACCAAGAACCCGATGGTCACTCTGACAGAGCTCTAGAGTTCCTCTGTGGAGATGGGAGAACCTTCCAAAAGAACAACCATCTCTGCAGCACTCCATCAATCAGGCCTTTATGGTAGAGTGGCCAGATGGAAGCCACTCCTCAGTAAAAGGCATATGACAGGCCACTTGGAGTTTGCCAAAAGGCACCTAAAGACTCTTAGACCATGAGAAACAAGATGCTCTGGTCTGATGAAACCAAGATTGAACTATTTGGCCTGAATAACAAGTGTCACGCCTGGAGGAAACCTGGCACCATCACTAAGGGTGAAGCATGGTGGTGGCAGCATCATGCTGTGGCGATGTTTTTAAGCAGCAGGGGCTGATGAACAGAGCAAAGTACAGATAGATCCTTGATGAAAACCTGCTCCAGAGCGCTCAAGACCTCAGACTGGGGTAAAGGTTGAACTTCCAACAGGACAACAACCCTAATCACACAGCCAAGACAATGATGCAGGAGTGGCCTCGGGACAAGTCTCTAAATGTCCTTGAGTGGCCCAGCCAGAGCCCGGACTTGAACCCGATCGAACATCTCTGGAGAGACCTGAAAATAGCTGTGCAGCAATGCTCCCGAATGGCAGGGTCTCCCGAGTGGCGCAACGGTCTGAGGCACTACATCTCAGTGCTAGAGGCATCACTACAGACTCTGGTTTGATTCCAGGCTGTATCACAACCGGCTGTGATTGGGAATCCCATAGGGCGACGCACAATTGGCCCAGTGTCGTCCGGGTTTGGCCGGGGTAGACCAGCATTGTAAATAAGAATTTGTTCTTAACTGACTTGCCTAGTTAAAGATTAAATAAAAATGTTATAAAAAAAAAAGAGTCCCCATTCAACCTGACAGAGCTTGAGAGGATATGCAGAGAAGAATGGGAGAAACTCCCCAAATACAGGTGTGCCAAGCTTGATGCTGTAATCGCTGCCAAAGGTACTTCAAAAAGTACAGAGTAAAGGGTCTGAATACTTATGTAAATGTGATATTTCAGTCTAGTATTTTTAATAAATTAGCAAAAAATAATAATTTTAAACTGTTTTTGCTTTGTCATTATGGGGTATTGTGTGCAGATTGATGAGAGGAAAAAATATATATCAATTTTAGAATAAGGCAGTAACGGTACAAAATGTGGAAAAAGGTCAAGGGGTCTGAATACTTTCCCAAGGCAATGTATATAGTCACCTATTAATGAACTATTAAGAGGACAATTTAGCAGTATAAGGTATAGTATAAGATAACAATAACAATGAAAAGTTTATATCTTATTTGAGGACATTCATACAGCCCTGAATCAGCCGTACGAGCAGAGATGTAAACAGGTGTTTAAGTGTTGTCGTTCCTGTGTGCATGTGTGCATGTGTGCGTGTGCGTGTGTGTGTGTGTGTGTGTACCCCAGGTAGGCGCTGAGACATAGACAGGTGTTTTTGTGTTGTCATTCCCGTTGTACCAGCGCCTGAGAAACTCTGCCCCCATCTTCAGAGCACCTGTACCCCCCAGACACTGCACCGCTCCCACCTGACAGAGAGAGACAGGAAGCGAGCATGAGAGAGAGATAGGGGGTGAGGGAGAGCGAGAGAGGGTGACCGAGAGAGAGAGACAGTAGAGAGAGAGAGGGAGAGATAGACAGAGGGAGAGAGAAGGTGGTGGCTGATACACACTAAATAAGTGACTTGATAACTACTTCGGAGCAATGTAGCGCACCAGTACAAATTTAAATACATTCCTTTAAATTCAGCTCAATATCTGCATAATCATGCACGCAACACAACTCCCCTAACACAATCACACTTCAAAAACTACCCTACCCTGTTCTCCTGGATGGCAGGGCTGTCTTCTCCCAGGGCGATCTTGGATGCAGAGGACCTAAACTCAGGCAGACCCAGAATGGCCAGGTACTCATGGTTCAGACTGTTGTCCGCTACGATGATCTTCTCCACCTTCTTAACCACGGGCAGCACCCAGGGCTGGCCCTCATCTGTCCTGTAGGCTGGAGGGAAGAGACAGTTTTACAGGTTAAGTTTGTTTTACGGTGCAAATGTTGCAGTAGCCCAATTCTGGCCCTATGGCTCTCTCTCCAGCTGGCATTACTACCTTGGTGAGCAACCCACTCAAGAGGGGAAGGTGCCAATGAACAATGAACACTGACAACCTGAGGAGAGATCAAACTCAGATGGAAATGTCACAAACACTCTCACCTGCGCTCTACTACACTAGAAGCTTTACTGCTCTGCAAGATCCAAGTAGACTAATATGTAATTAGGCGTACCGTATGTCTCATCCACATGAAAAAATACTATAGTATACTATGGTATAAATATTATAGTGTTCACTGTAGTGTTTTCGCAGTCTTTACTGTAGTATTTTCAGTTTACCACAGTATTTAGACGGTATACTATGGTATTTCATATAGTGTTTTAACAGACTGTAGTATACTGTTGTTTTTGCAGACATTACTGTAGTATTTACTATAGCTTTTTTATTTTATTATCTTTGACATCAAAGTGCAGGCTTTGTCCTTGAGGAAACCTACTGGAGAAATACCTGTGTAAATAAGGTATATCTGTTTTAGTTATTTTTAATACATTTGCAAAAAAGTCCTAGAAATCTGTTTTTGCTTTGTCATTATTGGGTATTGTGTGTAGATTGATGATGAACATTGCTTATTTAATACATTTTAGAATAAGGCTGTACAGTGCTTCGCAAAAGTATTCATCCCCATTGGCGTTTTTCCTATTTTGTTGCATTACAACCTGTAATTTAAATGTATTTTTATTTAGATTTATGTAATGGACATACACAAAATAGTCCAAATTGGTGAAGTGAAATGAAACAAATAACTTGCTACGAAGCCCCTAAATAAGATCTGGTGCAACCAGTTACCCTCAGAAGTCACATAATTAGTCAAATAATGTCCACCTGTGTGCAATTTACGTGTCACATGATCTGTCACATGATCTCAGTATATATACACCTGCTCTGAAAGGCCCCAGAGTCTGCAACCCCACTAAACAAGGGGCACCACCAAACAAGCGGCACCATGAAGACCAAGGAGCTCTTCAAACAGGTCAGGGACAAAATTGTGGAAGTACAGATCAGGGTTGGGTTATAAAGAAATACCCGAAACTTTGAACATTCCAAGGAACACCATTAAATCCATTATTAAAAAATGGAAAGAATACGGCACCACAACAAACCTTCCAAGAGAGGGCCGCCCACCAACACTCAAGAACCAGGCAATGGTTCTTGTCTTGCTGCTTTTTGCTCTATGTTGCTCTGTCTGTATGCTACGTCTTGCTTGTCCTATGTTGCTATGTCTTGCTTGTTCTATGTTGCTATTGTCTATATTGTAATTGTTTTTAATAACCTGCCCAGGGACTGCGGTTGAAAATTAGCCGGCTGGCTAAAACCGGCACTTTTACTGAAACGTTGATTAATGTGCACTGTCCCTGTAAAAATAAAAATAAATAAACTCAAACTCAATGAGGGCATTAATCAGAGGCAACAAAGAGACCAAAGATGACCCTGAAGGAGCTGCAAAGCTCCACGGTGGAGATTGGAGTATCTGTCCATAGGACCCCTTTAAGCCATACACTCCAGAGAGCTGGGCTTTAAGGACGTGTCACGCCCTGACCTGAGTATTCTTTGTTTTCTTTATATATTTTGGTTAGGTCAGGGTGTGACATGGGTGATGTATGTGTTTTTGTATTGTCTAGGGTTTTTTGTAGGTTTATGGGGTTGTTTACCATCTAGGTGTATATGTATGTCTATGGTTGCCTAGATTGGTTCTCAATTAGAGGCAGCTGGTTATCGTTGTAGTCGATTGGGAACCATATTTAGGCATCCATCTTCTTTGGGTATTTCGTAGGTTATTGTCAATGTTATGTTGCTTGTTAGCACAGTGTTTCTTTAGCAGTCACGTTCGCCTTGTTAGTTTGTTTGTTTGGTTAGTGTACTTCGTGTTTATCGTCTTTCATTAAAAAGATGTATTCACATCACGCTGCGCTTTGGTCTCCTCAATACGACGATCGTGACAGGAAGAGTGGCCAGAAAAAAGCCATTGCTTAAAGAAGAAAATAGGCAAACACATTTGGTGTTTGCCAAAAGGTATGTGGGAGACTACCCAAACATATTGGAGAAGGTACTCTGGTCAGATGAGACTAAAATTGAGCTTTTTGACCATCAAGGAAAACACTATGTCTGGTGCACACCCAACACCTCTCATCACCCCAAGAACACCATCCCCCACAGTGAAGCATGGTGGTGGCAGTGTGACGACCCTCCCACGCTGTCTGCCGTATTCTCTCTTTGTTCTTGTTTCCTTATTAGGATGCCGGTGGGTGGAGTTGTGAGGGTCGTCAGCAACATGGGAAACACCTGGGCCCAGTGTGTCCCAGGATAAATACACGACTTCCCCATTCATGGAGGAGACTCTCTCCATGCAGACACCTTTACAGATTTGGTTGTGTATCTTGGTGGCCTTTTGGTTGTTTGCTTTGGCACCTTTCACCACCCTGCATTATCACATTCATGCATGCAAAACACTCAATTACACTACTGATTACTGATTACACACCATTGTATATTGTACTTAGTTTACTTTATTTAATAAATATGTTTTGTTACTCCTTATCTCCAAGTTGTCTCCCTTTTGTTACGGGCTTTGAGCCGGTTCGTGACAGCAGCATCATGCTGTGGGGATGTTTTTCATCGGCAGGCACTGGGAAACTGGTCAGAATTGAAGGAATGATGGATGGCGCTAAATATAGGGAAATTCTTGAGGTAAACTGGTTTCAGTCTTCCAGAGATTTGAGACTGGGACAGAGGTTCACATTCCAGCAGCACAATGACCCTAAGCATACTGCTAAAGCAACACTCGAGTGGTTTAACACTCGAGTTAGTGCTAAATACGGCTGCTAGAATCCTGACTAGAACCAAAAAATTTGATCATATTACTCCAGTGCTAGCCTCCCTACACTGGCTTCCTGTCAAAGCAAGGGCTGATTTCAAGGTTTTACTGCTAACCTACAAAGCATTGCATGGGCTTGCTCCTACCTATCTCTCTGATTTGGTCCTGCCGTACATACCTACACGTACGCTACGGTCACAAGACGCAGGCCTCCTAATTGTCCCTAGAATTTCTAAGCAAACAGCTGGAGGCAGGGCTTTCTCCTATAGAGCTCCATTTTTATGGAACGGTCTGCCTACCCATGTCAGAGACGCAAACTCGGTCTCAACCTTTAAGTCTTTACTGAAGACTCATCTCTTCAGTGGGTCATATGATTGAGTGTAGTCTGGCCCAGGAGTGGGAAGGTGAACGGAAAGGCTCTGGAGCAACGAACCACCCTTGCTGTCTCTGCCTGGCCGGTTCCCCTCTTTCCACTGGGATTCTCTGCCTCTAACCCTATTACAGGGGCTGAGTCACTGGCTTGCTGGGGCTCTCTCATGCCGTCCCTGGAGGGGGTGCGTCACCTGAGTGGGTTGATTCACTGATGTGGTCATCCTGTCTGGGTTGGCGCCCCCCCTTGGGTTGTGCCGTGGCGGAGATCTTTGCGGGCTATACTCAGCTTTGTCTCAGGATGGTAAGTTGGTGGTTGAAGATATCCCTCCAGTGGTGTGGGGGCTGTGCTTTGGCAAAGTGGGTGGGGTTATATCCTTCCTGTTTGGCCCTGTCCGGGAGTGTCCTCGGGTGGGGCCACAGTGTCTCCTGACCCCTCCTGTCTCAGCCTCCAGTATTTATGCTGCAGTAGTTTATGTGTCGGGGGGCTGGGGTTAGTTTGTTATATCTGGAGTACTTCTCCTGTCCAATTCGGTGTCCTGTGTGAATCTAAGTGTGCGTTCTCTAATTCTCTCCTTCTCTCTCTCGGAGGACCTGAGCCCTAGGACCATGCCCCAGGACTACCTGACATGATGACTCCTTGCTGTCCCCAGTCCACCTGGCCGTGCTGCTGCTCCAGTTTCAACTGACCTGAGCCCTAGGACCATGCCCCAGGACTACTTGACATGATGACTCCTTGCTGTCCCCAGTCCACCTGGCCGTGCTGCTGCTCCAGTTTCAACTGTTCTGCCTTATTATTATTCGACCATGCTGGTCATTTATGAACATTTGAACATCTTGGCCATGTTCTGTTATAATCTCTACCCGGCACAGCCAGAAGAGGACTGGCCACCCCACATAGCCTGGTTCCTCTCTAGGTTTCTTCCTAGGTTTTGGCTTTTCTAGGGAGTTTTTCCTAGCCACCGTGCTTCTACACCTGCATTGCTTGCTGTTTGGGGTTTTAGGCTGGGTTTCTGTACAGCACTTTGAGATATCAGCTGATGTACGAAGGGCTATATAAATAAATTTGATTTGATTTGATTTGATTTGATTTAAGGGGAAACATTAAAATGTCTTGTAATGGCCTAGTCAAAGCCCAGACCTCAATGCAATTGAGAATCTGTGGTATGACTTAAAGATTGCTATACACCAGCGGAACCCACCCCATTTGAAGGAGCTGGAGCAGTTTTGCCTTGAAAAATGGACAAAAATCCCAGTGGCTAGATGAAACAGAATTATGTTCTCCAGGTACATCACCCAATTTAATTATATTACTCTGTCTGTAAACCAGAATTTGTATGATCCTGGTCGAATGAAACAGACGGAGGCCCAGCTAAATAGTCAAAAAGGTTTATTCACGGAACGTTCTGAAGTCAAGAATACAAAACAATTAATTTTATACTGACTTCTCACGCCCACACATTCACACAGCCATACGCACACACACAAACAGACTCACACACATGTCCTGCTCCGCACACACTGTCTGTCTCACTCCCCAGCCGACAGAGATGGTGATTTTGTCCTTGAGACGTACTCCCCGTTCTCTCCCAAATCTCTAGTCAGGTCGGCACCAAGCTCAGACAGTCTGTGTTTAAAATACCATAGACATATTGTCTTTACCCTAATTCTGACTAGGACTACACATTTATTGATACACGTTTATTGATTATGACTTTATACATTCTAATCAATTCCATACAATTATATGTTTCAGGGCGGAATATTCTAATCATTCAATTAACAGACAATTCTCACCTATCACTAGATGTGTCAAGCTTATAGACATACCCCAAGAGACTTGCAACTGTAATTGCTGCAAAAGGTGGCTCTACAAAGTATTGATTTTGGGGGGTGAATAATTATGCACGCTCAAGTTTTCCATTTTTTTGTCTTATTTCTTGTTTGTTTCACAATAAAAAATGGTTTGCATCTTCAAAGTGTTAGGCATGTTGTGTAAATCAAATGATACAAACCCCCCCAAAATAAATTTCAATTCCAGGTTGTAAGGCAACAAATTAGGAAAAATGCCATGGGGGGTGAATACTTTCGCAAGCCACTGTAACGTAACAAAATGTGAAAAAAGTAAAGGGGTCTGAGTGCACAGTATACTTTCTGAATGCACTTTATAGTATCCTACAGCAGTAATTCCCAAACTGTGGGGGTGCAAAGGGTCGGAACTCAGTCTGGCTTTCAACTTACTACTGAAAGTTGCAATAGTAGAATGCTCAAGGTGCAATTTCATTGGGTAGTGCATCAGCAGTTTTCCTCAAGTCATGTCAGTCATTGCAGACCTTAGAGAGTCGGAAGTCGGAAGTTTACATACACCTCAGCCAAGTACATTTAAAAACTCAGTTTTTCGCAAATCCTGACATTTAATACTAGTAAAAATTCCCTGTTTTAGGTCAGTTAGGGTCATCACTTTATTTTAAGAATGTGAAATGTCAGAATAATAGTAGAGAGAATGATTTATTTCAGCTTTTATTTCTTTCATCACATTCCCAGTGGGTCAGAAGTTCACATACACTCAATTATTATTTGGTAGCTGTAACGACGTTCTTCGTTTGTCGAAAGAGAGTCGGACCGAAATGCAGCGTGTTGGTTACTCGTGTTTTTAATGGAACAAATGACGATACACGAAATAACTTATAAATACAAAAAACAACAAACGGAACGTGAAAAAACCTATACAGCCTGTCTGGTGAACACTAACACAGAGACAGGAACAGTCACCCACGAAATACAAAGTGAAACCCAGGCTACCTAAATACGGTTCCCAATCAGAGACAACGAGAATCACCTGACTCTGATTGAGAACCGCCTCAGGCAGCCAAACCTATGCAACACACACCCCTAATCAGCCACAATCCCAATAACTAAAAAACCCCACTAAGAAATACAACAAACATAAACCCATGTCACACCCTGGCCTGACCAACTAATTAACTAAAACACAAAATACTAAGACCAAGGCGTGACAGTAGCATTGCATTTAAATTGTTTAACTTGGGTCAAACACTTCGGGTAGCCTTCCACAAGCTTCCCACAATAAGTTGGGTGAATTTTGGCCCATTCCTCCTGACAGAGCTGATGTAACTAAGTCAGGTTTGTAGGCCTCCTTGCTCACACACGCTTTTTCAGATCTGCCCACAAATGTTCTATACGATTGAGGTCAGGGCTTTGTGATGGCCACTCCCATACTTTGACTTTGTTGTCCTTAAGCCATATTGCCACAACTTTGGAAGTATGCTTGGGGTCATTGTCCATTTGGAAGACCCATTTGCAACCAAGCTGTAACTTCCTGACTGATGTATTGAGATGTTGCTTCAATATGTCCTTATAATTTTCCATCCTCATGATGCCATCTATTTTGTGAAGTGCACCAGTCCCTCCTGCAGCAAAGCACCCCCACAACATGATGCTGCTACCCCAGTGCTTCACAATTGGGATGGTGTTCTTCAGCTTGCAAGCCTCCCCCTTTTCCTCCAAACATAACGATGGTCATTATGGCCAAACAGTTCTATTTTTATTTCATCAGACCCGGAGGACATTTCTCCAAAAAGTATGATACTTGTCCCCATGTGCAGTTGCAAACCGTAGTCTGGATTTTTCATGGCAGTTTTGGAGCAGTGGCTTCTTCCTTGCTGAGCGGCCATTCAGGTTATGTCGCTATAGGATTCGTTTTACTGTGGATATAGATACTTGTGTACCTGTTTCCTCCAGCACCTTCACAAGGTCCTTTGCTGTTGTTATTGGATTGTTTTCCACTTTTTGCACTAAAGTAAGTTAATCTCTAGGAGACAGAATGTGTCTCCTTCCTGAGCGATATGACGGCTGCGTGGTCCCAAGGTGTTTATACTTGCGTACTATTGTTTGTACAGATGAACATGGTACCTTCAGGCATTTGGAAATTGCTCCCAAGGATGAACCAGACTTGTGGAGGTCTACAATTGTTTTTCTGAGGTCTTGGCTGATTTCTTTTCAATTCCCATGATGTCAAGCGAAGAGGCACTGAGTTTGAAGGTAGGCCTTGAAATACATCCAAAGGTACACCTTCAATTGACTCCAATTATGTCAATTCGCCTATCAGAAGCTTGTAACGCCATGGTATTATTTTCTGAAATTTTCCAAGCTGTTTCAAGGCACAGTCAACTTAGTGTATGTATTCTGACCCACTGGAATTGTGATACAGTGAATGATAAGTGAAATAATCTGTCTGTAAACAATTGCTGGAAACATTACTTGTGTCATGCACAAAGTAGATGTCCTAACTGACTTGCCTAAACTATAGTTTGTTAACAAGAAATTTGTGGAGTGGTTGAAAAACAAGTTTTAATGACTCCAACCTAAGTGTACGTAAACGTCCGACTTCAACTGTATTTATAATTTGTCAGAAATGTCCAGAACAACTAACCCATGTCAGCTAACGTTTTTTTAGTCACTCAAATATCACATGAACACATAAGGAATTAGCTTTAAAACTGCAACACTTTCTCTGCACCCCATGACAAACGTTCATTTATCTGCATGTCCAGCCATGTTCTTTTCCGGACAACCAGGGCTACAAGTAGAACACAAAATAATTTCACATAAACAGTTAGATTCATGAGTTTTATTGACAAACGTCAACAACAACAAAATATGATCCTGCAAAGCAACAACCTGATAGAAATGTATCTATATAAATGCAGTAAGTACAGAAATTGTTTGGTCAGTGGGAAATGTATGTCCAACTAGTCTGTGACAATTGTGTGGAGTTTGGAGTTTGTGACAGCAACTGTGAGCTTATTACAGTATTATTATGCTAAGTACAAGAACCCCTTACATTTTAACGACTCTTGTATAGCTTGTGAGTGTTGTAGAGCAAAACATGTTACATGTGCAAGTTTGTGAGAGTCTTAGATTTTCATAGATCGCTTTGTAGCTCAAACCATTCTGACTCTACAGATGATTTTGTAAAAAGACCCAGCCCTGGGCCCCTTCGAGAGCCTTGTCTCACAAACATTGCTCTAGCTCAGCCCCTGTTAACCACACCGACTAATGGTTGGTACCCAACGGATGCAAAATAAATAGATAAACACACAATGTTTAAAAGGGGTTAGAGGTCCTAAATCACAACGGCACGATGGTAGGACTCATTGGGTTAAAATGGCAAAATAAAGCCTCCATCCCATGGCAAAATGTACGGAATTGCAGGAAATAAGCTTTAAAACTGTTAAATTTTCTCTCTACCAACCAGAGGGGTGTGAACAGTTTGTTTCATGAACAGTGCTTGTGCCAATAGAAATAGACGTGTTATACCTACAGTTTACAACAGAATTCTATAGTAAGTACTTTAGTATTCTATAGTACACTGAAGTATTTCTTTTTAAGTGGGTGGTGGTGAACTCTGCTAAGGTTTGTTTTTTTATAGTTTTAACGGATCAGGCTAGAACCTGATGAATGTCAAGGACTGCGGCTGTGCACTTTTCTCTGCTGTCTAAATTCCAGTCAGACATCACTGATAAGAAAGCCAAACTAGTAAGTTACTGAATCAGAGTAAACAGTGTTGTTGAGCTAAAGGGGAGAGGGCACTCCTGTCTACAGACTCTTACCTACTCAACTATTATAGTCTGTAAACTGTCTGAAAACATACTTCCACATCCACTTTCTAAAAGAGCCCGACTAACTGTAGAATTTGTGACTGAAGTTCAAAAGAAGGGACATGGGTCTATCTGCTCTATGAGCATGTAAACACATGGTGTAGCATATGTACATATGTCAGTTATTTTCAGCCAGCTGACCACAGTACCAGTCTAATGTTAGTCTACTACAGGAAGGAATTACTGGGCAGTAGGCCTGACCTGTGCTAATCAGGGAAATTCAAACGGTTCTGACCTGCACTGCAGAGAGAGCAGGGGGAGGGGAAAGAGCAAACGCAGTGTCACCATACAGCAGGTTTACACTTTGAGCATTCTGACAGCGTCGTTGCACAAAATAGTATGCAGCATCATCTGGATATGTATGCAACAAAAGTTCAAAATTCACATTCTGATACCATTTCTGTTTGTAAATGGGTATACCCCCTTGGGTTCTCAAGAGCTAGTTTAGGCACTGATCCAACAACATCCATCCTTTCCTCCTTTCAAGTATTCCTCATTGATATGATTGGATTGGTCAAAGCTATGGCTGTCATTGTAAATAAGAATTAGTTTTTAACTGACTTGCCTAGTTAAATATATATAAAACATTACATGTAGTGGAATGCTTGCTTACACCCATCCAATCATGTTAGCGATTACTTCAGGTAAGGCATTGAGGCATACATTTACAGGGCCTTCAGAAAGTATTCACACCCCTGGACTTTTTCCACATTTTGTTGTGTTACAAAGTGGGATTAAAAATGTTTTAATTGTTATTTTTTTGTCAATGATCTAGCCAAAACACTATGTAATGTCAAAGTGGAAGAATAATTCTAACATAAAAAAAATGTATGAAAAATAAAACACTAATATATCTTGATTAGATTCAACACCCTGAGTCAATACATGTTAAAGTCACATTTGGCAGTGATTACAGCTGTGAGTCTTTCTGGGTAAGTCTCTAAGAGCTTTCCACACCTGGATCGTGCAACATTTGCCTATCATTATTTTCTAAATTCTTCAAATGGTTGTTGATTATTGCTGGACAACCATTTTCAGGTCTTGCCATAGATTTATTTTCAAGCAGATTCAAGTCAAAACTGTTAAATCGACCACTCAACAACATTCACTGTCTTTTTGGTAAGCAACTCCAGTGTATACAGTACTTGTGTTTAAGGTTATTGTCCTGCTGAAAGCTGAATTCATCTCCCAGTGTCTGGTGGAAAGCAGACTGAAACAGATTTTCCTATAGGATTTTGACCGTGCTTAGCTCCATTTTGTAATGAATACTCAGGGAGAAAAAGGTGTAGATTCACACGCAGCAGGTGTTTAATTCACCTTCACAGAAGGCAGGAATCGTGGTCACAGGCAGGCAATGGTCATACACAGGTAGGCAAACACGCAAGTGAATCAAAACTAAGACTGAAGGCTATAACTGGTTCTCACAAACAAGCTAGGAAAAGGCTTAGTAGAGTAAAAACGAACAATACCTCACAAAGGCACAAACAGAATGAACTGAACTAAATAAGGAGCTGATGAGACCAGGTGAGTAACTAACACAGGTGAAATCAATGAACAAAAATGAAAGACAGAGCTACGTTCAAGAACACAAAGAAACAGGGCTACGTTCAATAACATAATGAAACAGAACACAAGGTTGACTAAGAAAATAAATACAGAACCTTACACATTTCCTTTATTTTTTATGCTGAAAAGCCCAGTCCTTAATGATTACAAGCATACCCATAACATGATGCAGCCACCACTATGCTTGAAAATATGGAGAGTGGTACTAAGTAATGTGTTCTATTGGATTTCCCCCATACATAATAATAATAATAATAATAATAATAATAATAATAATAATAATAATAATAATAATAATAATAGTATATGCCATTTAGCAGACACTTTTTAAGTGTCCTACACTCATGAGTGCATACATTTTACATATGTGTGGCCACAGCGGGAATCGAAACCACAAAACACTTTGTATTCAGTACAAAAGATGAATTGCCTTGCCACATTTTTTGCAGTATTACTTTAGTGCCTTGTTGCAAAAAGGATGCATGTTTTGGAATATTTATATTCTGTATAGGCTTCCTTCTTTTCACTCTGTCAATTAGCTTAGTATTGTTGAGTAACTACAATGTTGTTGATCCATCCTCCGTATTCTCCTATCACAGCCATTAAACTCTAACTGTTTTTAAAGTCCCCATTGGCCTCATGGTGAAATTACCGAAGCGGTTTATTCCCCTCTGGCAACTGAGTTAGGATGAAGCCTGTATCTTTGTAGTGACTGGGTGTATTGATACACCATCCAAAGAGTAATTAATAACTTCACCATGCTCAAAGGGATATTCAATGTCTGTTTTTTTGTTTGTTTTTATCCATCTATCAATAGGTGCTCTTCTTTGCGAGGCATTGGAAAAACTCCCTGGTCTTTGTGGTTGAATCTGTGCTTGAAATTCACTGCTCGACTGAGAGACCGTACAGATAATTATATGTGCGTGGTACCGAGATGAGGTAAACACTGTTATTGCACACAGAGTGAGTCCATGCAAACTATTATTTGACTTGTTAAGCAACCTTTTACTTCTGAACGTATTTAGGAATGCCATAACAAAGGGGTTGAATACTTATTGACTCAAGACATTTCAGCTTTTCATTTTTAATTAATCTCTAAAAAGATGATTCTACTTTGACATTATGGGGCATGTCACGTTCTGACCTTAGTTCTTTTATTATGTCTTTGTTTTAGTATGGTCAGGGCGTGAGTTGGGTGGGTTGTCTATGTTCCTATTTCTATGATTTGCTATTTCTGTGTTTGGCCTGGTATGGTTCTCAATCAGAGGCAGCTGTCAATCATTGTCCCTGATTGAGAACCATATTTAGGTAGCCTGTTTTCTATTGTGTTTTGTTGGGTGAATGTTTTCTGTTTTCTGTTGTGTGTCTGCACCACCCAGAACTGTTTTCGGTTGTTGGTTTATTGTTTTTGTTCAGTGTTCAAGTTCTTTGTTAAAAGATATGGACACATACCACGCTGCACCTTGGTCCTCACCTTCTTCCACCATCGACAACCGTTACAGGGCATTGTGTATAAGCCAGTAACAAAACAATGTAAATGTAAGCCATTTTAAATTCAGGCTGTAACACAACTAAATGTGGAAAAAGTCAAGGGGTATGAATACTTTCTGAAATAACTGTAAAGTGTTCCAAAAGGACCCTAATCCACCACCGTTTTTCCATCTCTTATGAATTGTTAATAGAGGGTTTAACACCATGTGACAACAACAGAGCTTTGGCCAGTTCTCTGGCGTAACTCTGCTCAAATGTAGCGCAATGCAAATCCTTTAGTCCTGAGAGGCCAAGCAAGCAGTCACAGATTACACATGGAGATTTCAGCCTTTGCGCTGCAGTGTTAAATAATAATAACAACACTCCATACAAAGATCCAGTCAGAAGAATGGTAATGTGTGAGTGCACTGCACTGTGTGACTACATGGACATTTGGGTTGTGTGACAATAAGAAAGGGGAGGGACAGGGTCTATTCTGTCTACAGTCTCTCATAGGAGGATCGTAGAGAGAGTGAATGGGAGTGAATTACTTCATGATTACAGTCAATTTATCTTAACTTACAGTGATATGACCATGACTCATTGATCTCCAGCTACAACTACCGGCATGTTCCAGTCTGTTCCAGTCCTCCTTACTGCAGTGACAGAGCCACTTCTTTGGATGACTGCCAACGACAGGTTATATAGGCCTTGCTAGGCTATCTACGGATCCTGAACAATCAGCACGGAAAGCCAAGGACATCATGCTATCCTGATTGATTGGTTAGGTGAAAAGGTTTCAACACATAGAACAGATCCAGTCTGTCACAACATTGAGGGAAACATGTCAAACATGTCATAATATGTCATAAAAGCTGACATAACTTGCCATAACCTGTTATAATATGGTCATAACACTGTCATGACATAGATTTAGACTTGTTGTGACATATATTGCATACTTTTATGGCTGGTTATGACACCTACATAAGTGTCCAAACCTAAAACCTACCACGCAAGGCAAAGCATTCCATTAGACCCCAGCTTGTGTCAACAGTATGATTCTGTTATGTAAAAAAAAATAAAAAATGACCATGTTAAAGTATCATTGCAATTGCGCAAACATTGATGTCAGACATGCGCCTACCTCAATGCTCTGCTGATGACGACTGGGATGAATCCAGGAGCAGATTTCAGGAGCAGGACAAGACATCCTCTTTTTGACTGATGACCCTTTTTGACTGATGACTGACTTAAGGGCATGTACATTATAGGCCTACCTGGCTTATATGATTCTGATGGTCATAATGCTTCTTGACCGTTTTATAAAGTGTATTTTCTTAGTCCAAGTAAAGTGACACAGGATGGTCATAATGCTTCATGGCAGTGTCATTAAATGTATTTTCTACAAGTTAATTAAAATACGATGAAAAAAACATGACTGTAAAGAATTTATTACAACAAAAACAAAGGATCTAAGTGACAGATGTTCAAATGAAAGGAAACTTCTTGGCAGGGAAAACACTCATTTGAATAAATGTAGGTTTTGACACTCTGATGTAGGTGTCATAACCAGCCATAAAATAACGCAATAGGTCACACCAGGTGTTGCTTAATATATATATATATATATATATATATATATATATATATATATATATATATATATATATATATGCAATGACAGTGTTATGAGCATATTGTGACATGTTATGACAAGTTATGTCAGCTGTTACGACATAGTTATGACCGTCTTATGACACTGGGTGTCAAGTAAAGTGTTACCCAGTTTTCAAACAGGGCCCTGCAACACAACATTTCAGATGATGGACTAGTTATAAGGGGATTAGCTATGGTATACTAAACCATCATTGTAAATAATAATTTATTCTTAATTGACTTGCCTAGTTAAATAAAGATTAAATTAAATTTAAAAATAAACACTAAGTTAGCTGCTAACGTTAGCTGGCTAGTTAGCCACGGTTGAACGGTTCGCTAGTAAATGAACTATGCGATTATTAATGGTGCAGGAAATCGGACAGGCAGCAGGTGCATTGTTATCGCAGTGGAACTCTGTGATCCAAATGTTAGCTAGCTTTGCTTACTTCATCCCAGCGATTGACGCATCATCATCATCTCTTACCTCCAACTCCGAGGTTCACCTTCTTGGGGTTCGCGTCCTCTTTAAAATCATTCGACAGCTTGAATACAGCCACTGGGGTGGCTTGGGGAACCTCTCCGAATAACGACATAATGATGACTATTACCAAGGAGGGGTGTTAGACAAAGCGTTAAACAACCGGGCACAAACCGCTGTGTAAAGTGCTACAGGACGAGATAGGAAAATACTTTCACCTTCAATTTGGATGGATTTGAGGTCGTCCCTCGTTAGCACAGCTACAAAGTCATAAACCCCGCCTATTTCTACAATTTCTCTTCTCAATACAATTTGATTTGAAACCTAAACCTAACATTAACCCTAACCACACTGATAACAATTGCCTAACCCTAACCCTAAATGATATCCAAATATATAATTTTTGTTATAATTTTTACGACATTGCCAATTTTGACTTTGTAGCTTTGCCATCTAGTGGAAAACGTGGATTTGGCCAATGGAGAATGAATGGAGAATGGGTGTGAAAGATTTCACCAATAGAAATCGAAAGCAAGCAGTTGACCCAAAAATTAGCCAATCCTAGCAACGATTGAACGGGGTCAAGGGGTGCAATATTGTGACGTAGTTGACAGCTGGCGCCAATGACTAGCCTCCATTGGAGATTGACAAATTACTATGCAAATCTCGGTCGCTGAATATGAAAGGGGGCGGCAGGGTAGCCTAGTGGTTAGAGTGTTGGACTAGTAACCGGAAGGTTGTGAGTTCAAACCCCCGAGCTGACAAGGTACAAATCTGTCGTTCTGCCCCTGAACAGGCAGTTAACCCACTGTTCCCAGGCCGTTATTGAAAATAAGAATGTGTTCTTAACTGACTTGCCTGGTTAAATAAAGGTAAAATAAAAAATAAAAAAAGAGCGGCGTTGTTGTGAGGCATTGGGATTTCCCTGCAAAAATAAATAGCCTAAATGTTATTACATACCAATAGTTTTGCAGTGTTTCCAAAGCCTCATAACATCCATAGTTAAGCATTCTGCCTATAACACTGAAACAACTTTACTATGGATCTAAAACTATGCCTACCCTCTTGTTAAAATCTCCACATCTCTACACTTTAGTTACCTGATTGTCTATTCTCTTAACAGGCAACTGAATAAATGTCATCATTTGTATTTCAATCAAAGAGATTCACTGTTACGATCTATACATGTTTTATATTGACACCCCAATTTTTTTGAAGTCACTTTTCTATCTAACCACAAGGTGGCACCCTAAGCTTGTTATTCGTGATCCACCATAATTTCTGCCCTGTATAGAACTTGACCAGAGATCACCCTCCCCTCATCCTATATATTGTCCCAGGGACATCATACATTAGGGAACCCTAAACTGACCATAGATCAGTGTTAAAGAAACTTCCCAGTGTCTCCAGATTTTTATGAAATATGACCTATAATTACTTAGAATATGAAATTCCAAATGCTAATTAAGTATGTTAAAAAGCAGCTTTTGTGTGTTGGAATGGTGTGGGCGTACCCCAACAATAGAACGATGTGAACATATACCTGTCATTAAAAATATGAACGCTCGCAGACCGCTGATTGGCCAGCTCATCCTCCTCTAGACCGCTGACTGGCCAACTCATCCTCCTCAGGGAGATTAAGGGCAACTTCTTCAACTGACGAGAAAAAATATATTCCTCATTCGACCAAGTAGGCTACCTACCATGTTTAGACTGAACTACTAGCATCAAGTCCAGGTAAGCTACTGTAGTAGACCTTAATAGTGATGACACCTTTCTGGCATGGCCCCACTGACAGGCTTATAATCCCTGTGTCAACTCTGTTTGAATGCAGACATGTGAATGCAGATTTTAATCCTAACCAAACAGGGTTTATCGATGATAACAATAACATACCTGTCTTTTCAAAGCAATATTTTATGTGTGTGCGCGTGTGCGTGTGCGTGTGCGTGTGCGTGTGTGTGTGTGTGTGTGTGTGTGCATGTGTGCATGCATGCATGGATATGTTTGTTTGTGACTCTGTGTGTGGGTCTGTGTATGTGCTTACGTACCTATGTACGTGTTTGTGTACTCTCTCCCTCAGCTGTCTGTCCGTCTCCCTGAGGTGAAGTGGTTGATAAATGAAGGCCACTTCTGCTCTTTCATCCCTCTCGTCTCCTGGATTAAAATTGAACATTTCTCAGTCCTCAATAGAATATCCACCATGTGTCATTCTTCAACACTTCAACACTCTGTGTCCGCTGGTAGTGGTTGTCCTAAAGTAACATTTTATTTCCAGTGTACTGTCGTTTTGTTAAAGGTATCTGAGAGGCTGGTCTGACTGCATACCAACCAACTCATTGTATAAGGAAATGTACTTCAGTTTACTTAGCACACTAGATTATCTCAATGCAGTTGGTTGGAGCACTAATGAAAGGCAAAATCTAACTCAAAAACGTTTCTAGGGTATGGGACCTCTATGATTTTCCCCTTACTACCCGGGCCAGGTGCAGGGTAACCCCAGTGGGCCTGCCAGAAGAGGGTCGGGCTTTTTGAAGGCCAGGGTCACCCCCTCTCCTCTCTCCCCACCTCTCCCTCGCTCAGGCAGTAGATGTTTTCATTACTTCCGACCAGGTGAGACCAGGTATCAGTGTGTGTATTACCTGTCACTGTCAGGCCAGCAATTATAGGATTTAAGCACCCTGAGCAGAGCAGAGTAGAGCAGGCCTCATGCCTGGGGCCTAGAGATGACTGAGAGGGCCAGGGAGAAGGACTGACAGTGTATGTGTGTGTGAGTGTGTGTGTGCACAAACACACACAGCCACAGTCCACATGGGTATCAAATACAAACACGAGAATGTACACACACACACACACACACACACACACACAAACACACACACACACACGGCTGCATTCCAGAGAAGACCTTCTGGCGTAGCTCACATGTTGTGTTGCCCTGTGTGTCTGTGGGTCAGTGATTTGTGTTGAGTGACAGTCTTTCAGCTCCCCGCGCTGTTTGTTTTCCTGAGACAGTGTCATCAATTCTGTAACAAGGGACCAGACACACCAACAACAGAGGCACACGGACCTCCCTGCTTCCCTGTATGCAGCGACCCCGACTGATGGTGCGTGTATGCAGTAGCCAGACATGCCTCAGTGGTGTGAGTGTGTGTGTGTGTGTGTGTGTGTGTGTGTGTGTGTGTGTGTGTGTGTGTGTGTGTGTGTGTGTGTGTGTGTGTGTGTGTGTGTGTGTGTGTGTGTGTGTGTGTGTGTGTGTGTGTGTGTGTGTGTGTGTGTGTGTGTTTGTTTAGTGACATGTTGCGTGCATGCAGTAGCCAGACGTGTTTTCTCTTCCAAGGCAATTGATCAAAGGTATATGCAGGCTTGGCATGCAAACTGAGAAACCACACCTTCCACACCTGAGATATCACAGACATCACCTCAAACATTTCCAACAGTCCATTTAATGTTATTTGCAATGCAAATATAAACCAGGGGATGCTTGTGTATTGGAATATATGGACGTGATACTGGCAAGCCTACCACATTGTTGCTATACTTTCAAACCACAGATGACAGTGATTTACATAAGTTTACATGTACGTTAATACTTGAGTGGTGGGAATGGCTTTGAGAGGGATATTCAATGTCACATACAGTAATGTTGGCCGCAAGCCTCTCTTTCTCTCCCTCACTCCTCTCCCTGTCTCTCTTTTTCTTTCTCTTTTTTTCTCTCTCCAACAAAGACCCTTGTATGAGACCTGAAGACATATAGCACTCTGATCTAATGCCTAGACTTTAGCTCAACAAGTGAACATAGTCTCGTGGAATGCAGGAGACCTGGGTTTGAACCCAGTCGGTCACACTAGCCCAGACCTCCACAAGTGAGAAAGCAGAAGGCGTGAACATACATTCCTACTAAATTCAGTTCTACAGCAATTGATTGATGCAGTGTTTACCCGACTCTGACTGACCAGACCAGAGCTCAGTATAAATATGTAGCTCTGTAACACAATAGGAGGAAGTGGTAGGCTCACGTCTGCGTTTCTACGTCCACCCTTTGGTTGTACGTCTCTATGAAAAGAAAAAACAAACACCCGTTAATATTGGACCCTTAACCATGGTCTTCAATTAATCCTTTCGCTCCAAACGGCTCATAATTCAACTGGATCAATTTTAAACAATGAACAATGATGTCAACGCCACTACGTTGCTCTAAGGAAATGCACAGAGGAAATGTAAAAGCAGAGTCAGAGAGAAGAGCGTGCTTCTCTTCCAGTTCAAGAAGATTTTTAGTGTGTGTGTGTGTGTGTGTGTGTGTGTGTGTGTGTGTGTGTGTGTGTGTGTGTGTGTGTGTGTGTGTGTGTGTGTGTGTGTGTGTGTGTGTGTGTGTGTGTGTGTGTGTGTGTGTGTGTGTGTGTGTGTGTGTGTGTGTGGACACGTTTACATACTTGTGAGTACCAAAAGTCCTCACAAGAATAGTAACCCAACTAAAATTATGAGAAGTGTAAAACGGCTATTTTAGGCTTAGGGGTTAAATTTAGGGTTAGATTTAGGGTGAGGTACGTGGTTAGGGTTAGCAGTTAGGTTTTGGGTTTTGGTTATGGTTGGGGTTAGGGTTAGAGTGGGTAAGGGTTAGGGTAAGGGTAAGGGTAAAGGTTAGGGTTAGGGTTAAGATTAGGGTTAAGGGCTAGGAAAAATTGGATTTTGAATGGAAATTAATTTTAGGTCCCCACAAGGATAGAAGAACAAAACGTGTGGTTCATGACAACTGTGTTTGTATGTAACCAATTCTGTAAACTGTCCTACATGCCTGTGGCCAGATGAACTCAACTCAACCTTTTGTTTTTGTTCCAACATGGCTGTCCAGACAGATGTTTTATTGAGACAGAAACATAGCAGCAGCAGGCCAAAGACTGGTAACCTCTGCCCGCACATCCTATGCACAAGATTTTACATTTACATTTTAGTCATTTAACAGGGTTTTCCAAACTCGGTACTGGGCCCCCAGGTGCACGTTTTGCTTTTTGCCCAATTACTACACAGCTGATTCAAATAACCAACTCATCAGCAAGCTTTGATTATCCGAATCAGCTGTGTGTGGGGGGTGGGGGGGGCCTTGATTTAGTTTGGGAATCCTTGATTTAGCAGATACTCTTATCCAGAGCGACTTACAGTTAGTGCATTTATCTTAAGGTACCCAGGGAAGACAACCCCATTCTACTGAGTTTTTCCACTACAGTTTCTATATGTCTATTTCCTAGCGTGGGAGGTAGTGGAGAGGATAAGCATATTTAAGTTGCATGTTTCTTCCTATACTGCTGCTTTCCACATCCCACCCTAACCCCACACAGAGACTCTGAACATGACTCATTACCAGTGTTGTAGATCACAGCCGTACAGGCCTTACATCCCCTGGTAGTGGGTCATATATACAAACACACACCTGCCCGGACCAAGGCTGCCTGGAGAATACAGCTGCCTGAGTTATGAGTCCCACAGGGGCAGGGGGCAGGGGGGCAGGGGTCTGGGTATGGATCCGGGGGTGGTGGTGTGTCTGGAGACACAGACTAGCCTGACCTTACATCCTTCTCTGGTTCACAGACCGACCTCTGCCCCCAATACCCCTGTTGCTGTTCCTGCTGTGGTTTGTAAACTTCACCTATGACATGACCTTTCTTCTTACACACCAAATAATGACAGCGTTATTTCTACCTGTATTTCTAGTGTATTGCCACCAATCTACAACATATAGCCACTAATTCCCAATCTACCAGTGGGTCCACACTATACCCACCATTAGAGAACGGTTGAACCACTCATTAGCGTGACCCAGCAGTGTGGACGAGCGCTGGGTTGCACTGCAACTCTGGGCCTAAGCTACCCTCCGGCCTTGTCCTTTCCTCCAGAGAGGAGGAGGCCATCCGTCATGCTGGCCCAGGCAGAGGCACAATGGCATGGGCCTTTTACCCAGTGTTCAGCCCCTCTCACACACCCTGCTGATAACACACAGCTTCCGGGACCTTGGAAGGGGACTGGAAGGGTCTCGCCCCTGACAGATATACAGTCTGGTTTCTGGCCTGCTTATTCAATGTGCTGATGCCAAGGCAAATTGCTTAGGAACTCCCTACAAGGTCGGTCAGGGATAAGGAGAAGATACATTTTCTGATATATGTCCAATTATCAATGCCCACATTTGCACTACATACAATTGGATTATTGTGCTTTAATAAGAAACATATTTTGAGGGACATTTTGGGAACATTTACCAATTAATTTGATATTTGATAGCTACTTTCCAGAGGTGTAATGCATTTTACAGACCTGTTAAGACCTCCATCCCAGACAACTCTCCACCCTCATCAATCCCACAATCCATCCCTCTAAAGCTCTTAACACCTTCTGCTGGGAAAACAAATCACACTTATGGCACTACTTCCATCTAATAAAAAGTATGAGCTGGCGCACACCCAGAGATAATTATTTAGTATAGAGGTGCTGACTGACAGCAAATTAAACTGTAAGCTATCAAAATAAATAAATACACATATATATATATATATATATATGTATATGTTTATATATATATAAACTCCCAGTCATTTATTGGGTGAATTCCATCTTAAACATCACAGCTGATACTCTCTCTGTAAGAGATTGTGGAACACTTTCCCATGGACATCCTCTTTAGATGATCTATTATCTTAATGAAGTAACTATCAACTCTCCAGTACTGTACTCTCAAACCCTTAGCGCAGAGAGAGATCTACACTACAGGCCTACATTTTACATTACAGGTATTTGGCAGACACTCTCACCCAGAGCAATTTACAAGAGCAATTATGGTTAGTGCCTTGCTCAAGGGCACATCAACAGGTTTTTCAACTAGTCGGCTCAGGGATTCAAACCAGTGACCTTTCTGTTACTGGTTCAATGCACTGAACTGCTAGGCTACCTACGGCCCTGTCAGACAGAAAGACTGTCTCTACAGGATAGTATGTTCGTACGTGTGTTTTGTGTGTGTGTGTGTGTGCCCGTAGTAGCCTTCTCATGTCAAAGAGAACTGGAGCTAAGATGTTGAATATGGCCAGGTGGGATGACGGGCATTTCATCATACCTTCAGTTTGGCTACATGTAACTCTATATTTTATTAAGGTAATTATGTCAGTGTAATTATCTTATGGAGAGTGAGCCACACCTACTTGAGTCATCTGTGAGTTGATGTGAACTAGGCCCACTAGCTACACTAAAATTAAATAAATGTCTTTGCACTGTTTGCTGCTCCCCAATGTGATATGTTCATTTAGACTTTGTTTTATTTTTTTTACAGCTCCTGTGCTTAATTTGGATTAACATCTAAGATGAATTATTCTGCTGATGATCCTGTCTGTCTTTGAAGGCTTGGGCTTTAGGTCCATCCCTAAAGGCCTATGCCTTTATATCTCAGCTCTGTCTTGCCCTTATCTCCCAGCATGACCTTACCTGTCCTAATCAGGATGGAGATGTTGTATCAGCATGTCAGTGTCACATCCACCGCAGGCCGGGCCTACTAGACTACTATGGCGGGTCCTGGGTTTTGTTAGAGACCGGAAACAGGCTCTTCCGCCCCATAAACACAGTGCTAAGCTTGGTAATGCGGCAGGGCTGACTGTGGCACGCGAGGACTACTGATAACGTTAACATACATTCCATTATCTCTGTGTAGCCTAAGAACTAAGCAGGGGTGTGAAAATGCCCCCTATGTGGCCAATGTGTAAATGTATACGTTTATAGTTTATAAATGTCTTAGTCTGTTTTCCTTGACAGATTTAGGCTGTCCTAAAATCATGATGACCATTGAGGCGCTACCATTAGCACGTGATGAACCGAGTCATTACTGTCAATTATAGCCTGTCTGTAAAAAAAATCATAATACTATTTTTTTGTGTGTTTTATTTCCATTTATATTATGGAGTCATTATGCCAATGATAGACTCTGCATAAATATAGATTTTTATTAAGTATGTTATCAGGCTGAATGCTGTTGTTAAAATCCTATTCATCCCCGTGGTTGTTTTCACAGGGCAGCTGAAAGCTGAAAAGTAGCCGAGATAATTACAATGGAAGGGCGTGTTTATTGGATTAAATATAGATGAAACGTTGCATTAGCTGCGGTGCTTTCTCTAATGATTTAGACCTATGTTGCTGGATTTGTTCAAATAACTTTATCCTCCAGTATTGCGCCATGCAGTGCTGCTTGTGTGTATGTGTTAGCCTTCTCATGTCAGAGAGACCAGGTGTTGTGTTGTACCAGGAGCTAAGATGTCGAATATGGCCAGGCGTGATAGCGCTTCATCATACCTTCAATTGTGCTACATATTAACTCTATATTTTATCAATGTAATTATCTCAGCGTAATTATCTTATGGCGACTGGAGTGAGACACACCTATTTGAGTCACATGTGAGTAGATGTGAACTAGGCCCACTAGCTACACTATAAATAAATGTATTTGCACTGTTTACAGCCCCTGTGCTTAATTTGGATAAACATCGAAGAAGAATGCATGTCCTTGAAGTGGGTCTTGGGTTGAAGATTGAGAAATTCGAAGCCTTGGGTTTGAGGTCCATCCCTACCTATGTCTTTATCTCTCAGCTGTGTCTCGCCCTGACCTCCTAGCATGACACCTGTCCTAATCATGACGGAGATGTTGTATCGGTGTGTCAGTGTCACATCCACCGCAAGCCGCGCCTCCTGGACACTATGGTGGTCCTGGGGTTTGTTAGAGATCAGAAACAGGGTAAACAAGAGCTCGGGGTTGCAGCAGAGCTGACAGTGGCACGCGAATACCATTGATAACGTTAACAGCCATTCCATTATCTCTGGGTAGGCGAAGAACTAAGCAGAGGGGTGAAAACGGCCCCTAAGTGGCCAGTGTGTAAAAGTCTTAGTTCATAGTTTATACATGTTTTCATCTGTTTTCTTTGACAGATTTAGGCGATGTCCAAAAATCATGATGACCGTTGAGGCGTTACGATTAAGCACACGGTGAACCGAGTCATACTGGCATAAAAAAATAAGAATACAAAAAAAAAAAAAAAATGTCGATGTATGTTGTGGAGTCATTGTGCCAATGATAGCCCATAGCCTGTGTCGAAATATAGATTTGTATTAAGTATGTTATCATGCTGAATGCTGTTGTTAAAACCCTATTCATCCCCGTGGTTGTTTTCACAGGGCAGCTGTAAGCTGAAAAGTAGTCTAGATAATTACAATGGAAGGGCGTGTTTATTGGATTAAATATTGATGAAACGTTGCATTAGCTGTGGTGCTTTCTCTAATGCTTTAGGCCTATGTTGCTGTATTTTTGTTTTTATTTTATCCTCCAGTATCTCGCCATGCGGCGTATGTGTACGTGTTAGCCTTCTCATGTCAGAGAGAACAGGAGCTAAGATTTCGAATATGGCCATGCGGGATGACTTGCGCTTCATTTAACCTTCAATTGGTCTACATGTAACTCTATATTTTATTAATGTAATTACGTCAGCGTAATTATTTGTGGTTTTCTCTAATGCTGTAAACCTATTTTGATATATATTTTCTTTCTTTATCTTGCGGTGTCTCGTCATGCAGCGCGCGTGTGTGTGTGTGGACTGTGCGACTGCAACTACAGTGCTCGTAACACCATTAGCAAGGTGCATCAGTGATCCTTGACGCTTCGCTGACCAGAGAGAACAACCGCCGCGAGCCTGCTCTGATTGACACGATAATTGCTTTTAACCCTCATACTATCAACATATTTTACATACATGCATTACCAACGGGGTAGTTTTGACACCAATCAGAAACTATTGGGAAAAGCAACAATCATAGCAAAATAGCAACTTCATTCTTATCAAACATCACTAGGCTTGTAAATAAGGTTATCTGAAATAAAATATTTGCACAAGTATTATTTTTTTTCAGTAATTTGCATATTCTGTCAAATTAAAATATACATTTGTCCCATGATTAATCTGCAGCTTTTTTACAAAGTACAATCGACATAAGTACTAAAAGTAGGCCTACTGATTCACCATAATTTAATTATAGAATAATATATATTTTTTTGTTATTAAGTAAATAGGCCTAATTTATTTATATATATTTTTTTTTTTAACTAGTCAAGTCAGTTAAGAACAAATTCTTATTTTCAATGACAGCCTAGGCACAGTGGGTTAACTGTCGGTTCAGGGGCAGAATGACAGATTTGTCCCTTGTCAGCTCGGGGATTTGAACTTGCAACCTTTCGCTTACTAGTCCAATGCTCTAACCACTAGACTATCCCCCTATGTAGGTGATAAAAACTACTGTAATTTAATGGGCGGTACACCAACATTTGAAATATAGCGTACTTAATTGTATTGACAAAAAGTGATTCATCCACATTGATCCCGAGAGACAATGACCAAGAATACGCCTTAGTTCGTTTTATTTTACTTACCCTATTGCCAGGATTAGCATTGCTGCTAGTGAAACAATGGGAGTGGTAGGGCCTAGCTGGCAGGATGCTTTAAAAAGCATTCTCAAATCCTCAAAATGACTTCAAACCAAATGTTATAGCCACCCAAATAACATAACTAGTTGCACATATATATACTATTGGAGGATATATAGGAATACTGGTATTTAGGCTATATAACATTTCCTGTAGTGTAGCCTACCTATTTTTCTGAGAATACACACCAATATGTGTAGGCCTACGTTTAGAGTGTAGCTACTTTTTTTTTTTTTAGTATTCATACCACTTACATACTTTTATGAGCTGTTTTGACTGCAACTAAGCATGTAAGGTCTTTTTTTATTGTGCTATGGGTTGAGGGGGCTCAATCAGGAATTTTGACCAGATAAGCAGATCATCTGCAGTGATGGAGCAACTTATGTAGGCATACTCACCCTTTCCTTTCCTATACAACTGCTTATAAGTGTAATTTAATATTATGTCTCCAGAGAAACCTGGAATCAAATAAATATTTCTTTTTAGATTTGCACTAAACTTCCACAGAGCTGCATTATTTTCCAGAAAACGCATAGAGCCCCGAGTTGATTATCCCTTTATACTATGGCTATAATTGAACACATTTGGCACTCGAAATGTGTCAATCTTCAGATAGAAATGTGTCCAACATCCACTGAGTAGCTAGCAAGTTTACTAGATAGCTACAGTAGTTGCCTTGGTAACCAAACAAATAGACTTGCTAGCTAAGCTAACCAAAACATCAGTCCTAGCTTGCTATTATGATAATCCAATTTAACATTGCCAATAATGTTTTCAATTCGACTTTGGCTTTCAAAAGCAGCTCAAACATAGAGCATGTAAGAATGAACTATAGCAATTGAATTCTACCATTCTGATAAACCATGCATTATTTAAGCAATAAATAAGGCATGTTTTGTCATACGTGTGGTATAAGATCTGTTATAAACAGTGGTTTGAGCCCTGAATTCTGATTGGCTGAAAGCCATGATATATTAGACCTATACCATGGGTATAACAAAATGTTTAGATTTACTGCTCTAATTACTTGGTAACCAGTTTATAATAGCAATAAGGATCCTCAGGGTTTGTGATATATGGCCAATATACTATGGCTAAGGGCTGTGTCCAGGCACTCTGCATTGTGTCTGAGTGCCTGTATTACAGCCCTTAGCCATGGTATATTGGCCATATACCACAAACCCCGGAGGATTTTTATTCACTTTATCGTGTGGTACTGTGCGACTGCAATCTGCAGTGTTCGTAACACCATTAGCAAGGTGCCTTATTGCTTAATTATAAATTGGGTAATTCAAGCCCTGAATGCTGATTGGCTGACAGCTGTGGTGTATCAGACCTTATACCATGGGTATGACAAAGCATGTTTTTGTATTGCTCTAATTAGGTTGGTAACCAGTTTATAATAGCAATAAGGCACCTCAGGGCTTTGTGGTATATGGCTAATATACCACGGCTAAGGGCTGTATCCAGGCACTCCGCGTTGCGTTGTGCAATGAACAGCCCTTAGCCGTGTTATATTGGCCATATACCACAGCCCTTCGAGCCTTATTGCTTAAATATACCACAGCTGTCAGCCAATCAATCAGCATTCAGGGTTCCAACCACATAGTTCATAAAGGGAAATAATGTACGGCCTAGAATGCCCTTCAAGCCAATCAGAAAGAAGTATTCAACAATGCCATGGTATAAACACCGATACTTCTCTCTATGTAGATTCAGAGTGTGGGCTGAATTCTGTGTTGCAGTTCTATGAAGTATACACACCATTGGCAGAGTTTTTATACTATTGACAGATTTTTTTATGCACAAAACTACAGTCATATGATTTGTGGTATTGAAAAGTAAGGTACAATCTTAGGCGAGTACATGGGGTGCTATATTTTGGCAAACTGTCTATCTGGTCAAAATCTCTTATGCAGGTCCTCCACCCTCTGGTGGTACGGATCATTTGGGGTCAAAATTACGATAAATCAATATTGATGCAAAAACACTAAACAATGGTTTATTTTTGTTAAGAACAAGTTGACTGACAAAGTCATTAACAATTTGAAGAATTGTATTACCCACCTTTGGGTTATGTTACAAAAATATGCCTCTGGGGTCAAAATACACCAGTCGGTAGTATGAGGGTTAACAGACATAAACAACAACTCGACAAAACTTGATAGAAGGACATCGAAAATAGTATAATTATGCTAGCCAAAAAAATAGCACAATATAGAAAGGAACGAGCCTAGGCTCTGTCACAGCCGGCCGCGACCGGGAGGTCCATGGGGCGACACACAATTGGCCTAGCGTCGTCTGGGTTAGGGAGGGTTTGGCCGGTAGGGATATCCTTGTCTCTTCGGCAACTAGCGACTCCTGTGGCGGGCCGGGCGCAGTGCTCGCTGACCAGGTTGCTAGGTGTATGGTGTTTCCTCTGACACATTGGTGCGGCTGGCTTCCAGGTTGGATGCACGCTGTGTTAAGAAGCAGTGCGGCTTGGTTGGGTTGTGTTTCAGGGGACGCATGGCTCTCGACCTTCGTCTTTCCCGAGCCCGTATGGGAGTTGTAGTGATGAGATAAGACAGAAACTACTAACTATTGGATACCACGAAATTGGGGAGAAAAAGGGGGGTAAAAAAAACATATATTTTTAAAAATAACAATATAGAAAGGAGGACTAGTTTTTGCCCTGACCTATGAAAATTAATATTTGTGTCACTATTATGCTAGGTCTATTTGATTATTCAAATAATAATATGGATTGGTAGCATATAGAGACATCAACCTAAAACCATTTATCAGAAAGTCACCTCCTTTACAGTCAAAAAGCATGTCCCCTCGGATCCTGATGTCAGTGGTGGTGAGATAATCTCATGATGGATTAGAAATTGGCCTATCTATAGCAACCATGTCTACTATGGAACACATGCCGTCAGTCAGCGCTCATTTAGGCAACAAGCGCTCACGGTCTCAATTCAGTTTCACAGCAGAATTAGACATTATTAATTCAAATGTCATATTTCGTGGGTGACCTGCCTGCATTTATGCCTGGGGAAAGGCAAAGCCTCGACATTAACTCTGCCATAACAATTCACAAATATTATTTCAAACATTATTTAACCGGGGCTTGTAAAAATCAAGCACATTCGTAGAATATAAGGTACTTAGCAAAAAATATATAAACGCAACATGCAACAATTTCCACGATTTTACTGAGTTACAGTTCATATAAGGCAATCAGTGAATTCAAATACATTCATTAGGCCCTAATCTATGGATTTCATATGACTGGGCAGGGGTGCAGCCATGAATGGGCCTGGGAGGGCATAGACCACCCAATTGGGAGACTGGCCCACTCACTGGGGAGCAAGGACCAGCCAATCAGAATGAGTTTTCCCCCACAAAAAGGCTTTATTACAGACAGAAATACTCCTCAGTTTCATTAGCTGACCGGGTGTCTGGTCTCAGATGACCACACAGGTAAAGTAGTTGGATGTGGAGGTCCTGGGCTGGCGTGGTTACATGCGGTTGTGAGGCCGGTTGGACGTACCGCCAAATTCTCTAATACGACACTGGAGGTGGAAGTGGATATTCCTGCAGTCAGCATGACAATTGCACGCTCCCTCAAACCTTGAGACATCTGTGGCATTGAGTTGTGTGACAAAACTGCACATTTTAGAGTGGCTTTTTATTGTCCCCAGTACAAGGCACACGTGTAATGATCATGCTGTTTAGTTTGATTCTTGATATGCCACACCTGTCAAGTGGACGGATTATCTTGGCAAAGCAGACACTTCACATGTTGCATTTTTATTTTTGTTCAGTAGAATCTTAAATTGTTATTTGGCTAAATAGGAGAACTCTTTGAAGAACTATTTTGGGTTCCATATAGAACCTTTTCAACAGAGGATCCTACATGGAACCCAAAAGTGTACCTGGAACCCAAAAAGAAGAACCCTTTTGGAACCTTTTTTTCTAAGAGTGTAGCCCATTACTATTGTAAATAAACCAACGGGAGTAAACCTTTGGCTCACCCGGTCTAGTCAATAAATTCCACCTAAATACATGTGTAAATTATCTGTGTCCCTAGGATAAAATAGCCATAAACAAAGTCTGTTTCAGATTGCTCCACATTTTCATAGCGGTGTAACCACATCTTAAACCAATACAAGCAACGCAAACCGTAATGGATGACTTTGTTTTGGAAAACACAAGTGCACGAATTGTGTTTATAGCCCTCTCCCTACACTCCCTCTCTCACACTACTCCCCCTCTCCCTCCTCGTCCTCTCTTCCCCTCTTCCCGCTCTCCATCTCTCAAATTGGCCGTTTTAAAGACATCCATCTTGAGAAGCCGGGGTAGACGCTCCTCCAATCTAAACAGCACTCTGCTGATGGCGAGCGGATGAGATTATGTATTGTCTTTCTCTCCCCCTTTCATTCTCTCTGCACGGTTTAGGCGCTACCGAGGCTTTTGTCCCTGGCGCCTGTCCTGGGCCACTGTAGACAGGCGACTTGAGGAGAGTAGAGGTGTAACATTACAACATCTCTGATTATCCCTCTGGATTTGAGATAACGTTTGCTTGCAGACGATGGTCCATATATCTGAAAATAAATATATTTAATACAAAAGGATGTCCCTTAGCTGTGGTGTGTGTGTGTGTGTGTGTGTGTGTGTGTGTGTGTGTGTGTGTGTGTGTGTGTGTGTGTGTGTGTGTGTGTGTGTGTGTGTGTGTGTGTGTGTGTGTGTGTGTGTGTGTGTGTGTGTGTGTGTGTGTGTGTGTGTGTGTGTGTGTTCGTTCCACTATTGAATCATCGTCCATGCTTGGTTCTCATTTTGAAATGTTGATGAGTGTTGTATAGTTTAGACCCCTTTCATGCATCTGTCTTCCTAGGACTAAAACATATATGGACTAAAGGAGAGGGGCAAGGCATTCAGAAAAGTAAATAATATTGCAAAGTTATAAAACATCTCAACACAAATAGTCGCAGTGCAAGACCCGATGTGTGCTCTGTTTCCTGTCTGTCCTCGGCGAGAGGAGCCAGTAGACACAGTGGATAGTACTAGAGTGAGAAACTGGCAGGTCTGGATCCTGTCCACATACACGTTATTCTCACCCTATTTCTCTTTGCTTTGTGAAAACATCAGTTAAATGAGTCTGCAGCTACATAATGCGTGGCGTGTTTAACTTTTAGCTGTAAACCAATCAACTAGGCAAAAAATATGTATTCAAAACAAATATTTAAGCCATGTATTCAGAACATATCTAGCTATTTAGAGTTATTCGTTGGCTGTAGACCACTTGTACCTGGTCACATTATATAGGATAGCTACATCAAAATGTGTAAGTGATTATTAGATTAGCCAATAAGTCTTTCGGAGCTTTACTATATGTTTGACTTCATCAATTCGAACGATAAATGAATTATTCACACAAGCATGCGAGGACAGACTAACAAATAATAGCTTAAGTAAATGCCTATAATTGTAGTCCTAATATTAGTATAAATCATTAGACCTATGCCAATTATTATAGTTTGGATATTGTTTCAATGTAGTCTAATATAAATAAAAGCTATGTGCTATGATTTATCATATTTTCAACACAATTCTAAGACAGAAATATCGATATGCAATGTCAACGAAAATGTGTGTGAATGAATATGATAATGTTGTATTTTATGTTTTTCAAGGATTCCCTTGTAAGTTTTTGTTCGTTCGTTTAATAAATGTATGGGGGAAATGTATTCGTTTTGGTGTTTTTTTTTAAACGTGTTGTTGTTATTTTATACTCTTACCAAATACTAGGTACGCCTATATTCATTGTATTTAGTTATTGACCGGTAAAAAAAATATATTTCACACACTGTAAATATACAAATGCACTTGAAATGTCTGTAGAAGTAAGTGATTAGGTTACAAATGTACACTGTATAGTGTAGCCTATCAATTAGTAATACAGTAAAGCAATCGGTAGCCTATAATTCTGTTATAACCCCCCCCCCCCCCCCCCCCATTATCTTATCCGCGGTTTGTGGAAACAGGAAAATAAGATTTGGGTTATCTAAGTGTGTGTGATGATAGGGAGAGTAGCCTAGAGAGATCGAGAGAGAGAGAGAGTGTGCTTAAATCGGAAACTACACTGATAGCAACAGATAATGTGTCATTAACATCAGTATTCCTCTCTATGCTGCTTATCAGCATGTTTTCTTAGCCTATTAAACCAGCCAAAAAGAAACAGTCTCATCCGTGCAGGCCTCCACACACACTGACTCAATCTCCCCCTCTACATGAAAGACACATGCTTTTTCTTCTTCCATTTGTATAATGAGGAAAGCTACAACTATGTTGAGTTCATTATAGTTTCAGTCGGTTGCTACTCCATTTTTACACTATTCAATGTGAACTAAGCTATATGCAAATCATGAACGGATATATGATGAAAACCGGTCTCCTACCTGTACAGAAACTGCATGCAGACGCTCTGAGGGCTGATACCACATTCAAATTATTCTAGCCTAGGCCTACTTCTTTTTACATTTCCAATTGAAATAAAGATGTATTCATTTAATGTAACATAATACAACATTTCAATAGTTGTTACTTGATAATCTTCTCTAAACTCTAAATACATAGAAGAGCTTGCGCCCTCGCTCCTTGCAGTCACCCATCCCATTATCTCGTGACGTCACAGGGAGGAAAAGAAGCGCCCGCCTTGAGTCCTCCAACAAAACAGAAACTGCATCTCACCAAATTCCCCAACAAGCTAAACAGACACCGTAGGCGAGGCAGAGAGCGCAGGGCAAAGAGACGGGAGCTGTCACCTCACGAAATAAACCAGTCCTCTTTTGCATAGCTCCATGAACAAACAACAAGCAAGGCTCAGCAATCATTCAGGCTACTGTAGAGGGTTTCTTTATTCTTCTTCAAAGAGACGAATAGACCCCCTTTTGGATCCGTTTACTCTTAAAAACCGTCTATCCAAACACCTGCTTGAGGAGTTCTTTATGCTCGGATGAGCCACTTCACCAAGGGACTATAATTCCTACTTCATGTGAACGAATAGGTGCCGATGATAATAATGCTTCCTAGCCCTGTTATTTCTGCCTCCACCACGCCGTTCTCAGTCAAAGACATACTGAAGCTGGAGCTTCAGCAGCAGTCCCAGCAGCAGCGGCTCGCCTCACACCTTGGGCCGCCGCCTGACTGCTCTCACCCGGTGTCGCAGCAGCACCACTTCGCCCTCCAGTCGCCCCCGTCTTGTATGCTGGCTGGCAGAAACAGGGACAGTCCCAGCCCCGGGCTCTTGGAGAGAGAGGCGGGGATGTCCTACCTGGGTAGTCTGACCGTGCAGGAGCGGCTGATGGAGACGGGTCTTGCCGGAGAGATATTCACTTCCCCGGGGCTACAGGGACACTCAGCCGACACCAGCCTGGAAGTTGAGCAGGAGGACATAGACACCAGTAAGTCAGCGATTGTTTACCAGCATACATAGTATCCTAACCATTTGATTTTAAAAGAAAGTATTATATTATATTATTCTAACTCTATTATGATTTCAGTATTCTAGATTATCAAGCTCATTAATTAAATCCAATTATATGATAATACACCCATACTTATATATATATTTTCTTCTTCCATTTAACAAGAGACTACTTCAGTTAAACGATTACAATATTAGCGCCTTTTATAGAAAGCGATAGCTTTATTTTATTTGTCATCTACATAGAGGGTTCACCTGTAAATAAATAGGTTTGGAGAAGAAAACGCTCCAAACGACAGCATTTTGACAAATTGTGCATGGCTGAATCGCCATATAAAAAATATGAGCAATCCAACATCCTTCGTTTTCAGAAATAATTTCAAGAGCCATGTTGTTTTTCAGATAAATGTACCTACTGCACTGAAATTAACCTTTAGATAAGATAGAAATGTTGTTCCACGCAATTTATTTCCTTTTTTAGAAATTACAGGTAATATTGGGCCAAATGCTTTATTTAGGCCTATACTTTGCATATACCCTAATTATTTAATGCATTTACTCTTTCGGTTGATGTCAGCATTAAATCAAATCAAATCAAATTTAGTTGTCACATACACATGGTTAGCAGATGTTAATGCGAGTTTAGCGAAATGCTTGTGCCTCTAAGTTCCGACAATGCAGTAATAACCAACAAGTAATCTAACTAACAATTCCAAAACTACTACCTTATACACACAAGTGTAAGGGGATAAAGAATATTAGTGGGACTTCAAGTGTATTGGGACATTTGTGTTTGAGGGAACTGTACTATGGTAATTTTGCAACCCAATCACAACAAATGTCATTGTTTTTTTGCTAAATGGTTTTGTTAAGTGTGATTTCATTGCAGTGTGTGTGGTCAGGTTTCTTAGACAGTGTGACCCGTTGAAACGCATGAAAAAATCCCATACATATGAAACCTTGAGCTAGAATGATAAGGCTGTCGTTCTGTCAATTATAATTCAACGATCTAGCTTTTTAATAACCATTCATGTAAACAGAGTTGCAGGAAGTAGGAGTGCTGCGGGTGCAGCACCCCCTGAGAAAACAGCATTGGATGACAGTGGAAGGCATTAGAGGGAAATAAAAGAAAGGAAACACAATTCTGTACGAAAGGGAGGATAGAAAAGAGGCTCACTTTATGAAAGGGGACAGAATTTGGGGATAGTTGAGGTGTTTCAGGATCCGGTAAGAGCTGTTCCGACGTCTTTAGTTAGATTTTCACGAAGAGCTTGGAATGTCCCAAAATCAATGTTCTAGGGGCATGGAAAGGGTTCAATAAAATGTTATTGTATAAAAACAGAGAGTATGTTATCTACAAGCCTGTACAAAGGCTTATTGGTGAGTTCATAACAAGTGTGAGGTGAAGTGGATCATTAATGTATTTCTAATGAGAAAATAGTATCCCAGTTCATATTTTTCTAAAGTGTCCCACCAACACTGAAAGCCAAGCTTTAGCAAAAGTAGGGGTCTGAGGTTGTTTTGGGGGGATTTTAGCAACCCCTGAATAATAAATGATCAAGTTGTTTCATCATAAAATTGTAGATAAGACCTTAATTCATTAAAATAAACATCACCTGAGTATGGGTAGACTGATTTTGATTGTCTACATAGTGATCTACCAAAAAGCGACTTCTGCATATATCACCCTATTTAGACCAGGGGTGGGAAAGTGATGGCACGAGGCTGTTTTGTAGACCCGCAGACCCCCCCCCCCCCATTTTTTTTTTAGTGTAGCCAGCTATCATGGTTGAATTACCAACCCGGGGCCCCCATTGATTTTGTTAGCTACTCTCACTCAGATATCATATTATAAACTGAAAACATTTATCTCCATCCTAACTACATTTAACTTAGGGCCCCCAAAAGGCTAGGGCCGGCTCTGACTACATGTGTGGCGGGTATGGATGTGAGTATGCAGACCCGCGAGCCACTGCCGCTATTTATGATGAGTTCAGATTTCTTGTGGCCCCCACCCCCATCAAAGTTCCCATTAAAATGAATACATATATTTGAAGTAAAACTGGTTTCAAGCTAGGGACTACACTAAAACAACAACATTTGAACAACAAATCACAGGAAGGACTATCTGATTTAATTTTCTCTGATAGGCTAAATTTATATTTGTGTCATTGATTAGTAAAGACTCGAGATTACTTTTGAAAAACATCAGTAGCCTAACTATGGACCTCCAGGATTAGAATAGCTATTTTGTATAGAATGAAATAATTTATAAATATGTCGTCAAATATGACTAAAATCTCTCTCCCCTCTCTTTCTGGAGAATCTTGTGGCCTAATAGGAGTGAGGGACTGCGAGGAGTCCACACAGGTGCACTCGGACTTGGAGAAACCCCCAAAACAGCAAAGGGCCCGGCGGAAACCACGGGTACTCTTTTCCCAGGCGCAGGTGTTCGAGCTCGAGCGGCGTTTCAAGCAGCAGCGTTACCTATCCGCCCCGGAGAGGGAACACCTGGCCAACACTCTGAAACTGACCTCCACACAGGTCAAAATCTGGTTCCAGAACAGGAGGTATAAGTGTAAACGGCAGCGGCAGGACAAGACCCTAGAGATGGCCGGACACCCACACCATAATCCCCCGCCTAGGAGAGTGGCAGTCCCGGTGCTGGTGCGTGATGGGAAGCCCTGCCTGGCTGGATCTCAGAACTATAATACGTCCTACACTGTTGGAGCGGCCAGCCCCTATAGTTATAATGGCTACCCGGTTTACAATAACCCGGTGTATACTAACACTTACTCATGCACGTACTCTAGCCTGCCTGCTCTAGCGCCCAACACTACTGCTAACGCCTTTATGAATATGGGTCTTGGGAACCTGGGCGTGTCGCAATCTCAGGCCCAAACACCACAGGGAACAGCCTGCCAAGGAACTCTGCAGGGCATTCGGGCCTGGTAGCTGAATGTGTTGATCTCCAGTTGAATAACATTTGCTTTGTTGATCAAGCGTTGATGAAGTTGATAACTAACTTACAGTATTTTGGGATAAGTAAAAACCTTTATGTGTCCCTTGCAGCACAATAAGGATTTATCGTTGAAAGTCGTCATATTGAGACACATTTTGTACAAAGAGATTAGATGTTTCATCATCAACGGCAAAAACGTGTTTTTAAAAGTTGGACTATTCCAAAGTCACTGTTGGATATATATATATACTGTGACAGCATTGTATACTGCTTAAATCCCCAAGCGCAATTTGGGATTGGCCTATGCTGGCAAACATTAGCAACGATTATATCTGAGCGCTTTACTTAAAAAAATATGACTTTACATGTAGCCTACTACAAATGGCAAAGGGGGCGTTACCAGTGAAAACATTCTACATCATACCAGGACATCCCCAAATAAAAGATACAAAATCAATGAGGATTTTGTTTTCTGAAGACTTTTTTTGTTTTGTTAATTTGAGATGTATCCTTATCCTGCTGATTATGTTTTGTTGCTGAGGAAAATAAGCATTTATTGAGAAATAAAGTGAAACATTTTGGTATCAAAATGAAGGCATATGTTGATTATATATTCAGAGGGAAAATGCAACTGTGGTATCTTTTGCACTCTCCATCGTAGTTTCGAAAATAGTTTCGAATGCGGCGGAAATGTGTTTGTGTGTGTGTGTGAGAGAGAGAGAGAGAGAGAGAGAGAGAGAGAGAGAGAGAGAGAGAGAATGTGATTTTACACCTTATGAAACTTTAGGTGTCTGGTCAAGTTCCTTCAATCCCATTTAGAAAAGGTGTGTTGTGTTTCTACAAATTTCGGATTTATTCATGGCGTTTTTAAAATGCTTTGACTGACAGTGGTTGAAACCGTAGGCTAGGCCTAGCCTACTTCCTGATACTATATGTTCTCATTATTGGCCATTGGTTTGGTTTTGTACACGTTCTCCAGAAGCGCCCCGCACATCAAGGGCTTTTGGTCTCTGTTTTGCATTCAGTTTCACATTTATTTTCCAGAACGACGCTTATGCTGATTATTTGTAATCTAAAGATACAACTAAACGTAAGAAAATATCACCAAAAATACATAACGATTAAAGCAAATTGATTGTCTTCATGTTATGCTATGTTAGGCTATTCCAAAAATAAATGTTTGAGATATGGTTCCAGCATACTGTTCGCCATGGAAGGCCGTTTTCCAGCCGTCGCTTTGGAAGAGCTGAAGAGAGAGGCAAATATAGCAGAGTAGGCCAGAAACACAGACAGACACAGACAAGAGCCAGAACTCAGACAGAATGGAAAATTGAGAATTTAGGCTAGAGACGTTATCCAGACAATGCGCTATAATGGTCTGATCGCGCACCCACGGAGGGCCCACAAAGACACTCTAGGCTAGCATACTATGCTGAACTGATCTCTTATTAATGGCCTAGTATAGAGCCCCACAGTGGAGGTATCTTAATACCCATAAAACCTCGCGGTAAAACAGGGAAATGGTTCCTGTCGTTTATCCAACATTCATTTTTCCCATAGGGGTTTTAAGAATCACTTCTAACAAGGGCAGTGTTTCTTGTAGGCTTACCCTGTCATGACGATTTGTTAACCAAGTAAATCTCTCTCGTGACTTTTATCAACATAGTCGGTTCTATTTACGCTCAGATTTGAAAATAGTAGTTAGTATTAAATTAGAAACTATGTAAAACTACAAATCCCTGAAAGTTCCTGCACATTATTTCTAGCGGACATCTTTGCTAACAGGTATTGTGTCAATTTAAAACTTGATCAAGACAGTTCACAGAATTGTACATCTAAAGACATTTAGCCAATTTATTCATTACTACATTTAGCTAACATTAGATAGTTAATCCAGAGATTCTTAACTTTGCCTCGATTCGGCAGTCTCCTCCAGATCATCGTGGCATTTGTAGTTCTGTATGATAGCCACATTAGCAGCTAATTAGCATTTCATTTGGGGGGTGGGGGGTGCTTCTAATTAGGGTTGTCACTCATCTGCAAATCAGGGATGTGGCTTTTCTGGTCTACCTGTACACAAATGAGTCACAAAGAAATACATAATTATATGGTATGGGAGCGGGCACCAAAGGCAACTCACGAATCAACCATCCCAGGTGTCCGCTCACCTGAATACCTCATATCAATTCATTAGATATCCCACAACAAAGGACATCAAGCACATTCATTCATAAATTTGTGGGGCCAGCTAATAAACAATATGCAAAGTCTGATATGGTGGGTGTTCTTTTATAACAGTCTAAATGTGGCTTATAGGAAGGAGGTGAAATCTAATTCATAATTTAAACCATGTGGAGACAAGCTCTCACAGTTTCACTGCAGAATAAGACGTTCATCCACATTCTACAAACGTAAAATGTCGAAGTTGCTCCAAACGTAAAATGTCGATGTCCTTTTGTTTTCCCTACTGCTCAATATTATTCAATTTCTCCAAATGTCAAGTTTCGAAGTCCAAGGTTAAGTTAAGGAACTCACTCAATGCAAATGGTTAAGGTAAGGGTTAAGGTTTGGGATAGGTTTAAAAAAAATAGTGTCCACGACTGGGATCGAACACACAACATTCTGATCCAGAGTCATGGAGCCACACATGGGATGACTCATGGGCTGTTGCCTCTATTGTCCGGTTTTGAAGGCATTTCCCTCAGGACATCATAGATGTCGAATTTCGATGTCAGTCTTGAACAATCTTGATGGTCTAGGAATGGTATGAGTGGGGAGAGGAAAACTGAAAGCTACCTGTTATTAGCAAAAAGGTTTGGAACTCTCATTGTTATTGGTCTATTAATGAATTTACCGACTGCCAAAACTCCCTCCCACCCAAAACAAGCTGACATTTCAGGCGGTCTTTTTTTTTTAACCTTTATTTTACTAGGCAAATCAGTTAAGAACAAATTCTTATTTTCAATGACGACCTAGGAACAGTGGGTTAACTTCCTGTTCAGGGGCAGAACGACAGATTTGTACCATGTTAGCTAGGGGATTTGAACTTGCAACCTTTCGGTTACTAGTCCAACACTCTAACCACTAGGCTAACCTGCCACTCTTACACTAAAAAGGGCATTATGATATTTTTCACAATTTCACAGTATTATTCCAACCTCATAGTGTGGAAATATATGACTGCACCAGGCCTTTAACCTGTGAAACTGAAATTCGACTGATTTGCCTTAATTCGATTTGTCATTGGATGAAGGCCTAAACCAATCAGAAACACTGATTGCATAGTTGGGTTTTTCCACTACTCTTGCCTTTGAGGAAATGTCACTGTGTTCTCATGGTAACTTCCATCCAACTTCCCACCTATAACATGGGAAACATCCAACTGGGCACACACTGGTTGAATCAATGTTATTTCAACGAAATTACGTTGAACCAATGTGGATAAGACATTAAATTGATGTCTGTGCCCAGTGGGATGGTCTTCCTCACAGTCTCCAAATAAAGGATGATGTTCAATGGGACGAGAGAGTGGCATAGTTTAGGTTTACAAAGGAGGAATTCATATAACTTTGATCTCTAGGTATCCATATCACTGCCGCTCATTAGAGACAGCTAACCGTTTTAAACAAACGGCCTGCCTCTCTATATAGGCCTAAACAGGACTGATCCGATACGAAGACGCCATTAATGGAGATTAATAGAAAGGTAAACAGTGTTTGTCTCCAGTGATAGGCCGCTTCCCCTGGCTAGTGCACTGCCGGTAGAGGATACCTGTGTCAGGGTAAGTGGCAGAGAGACGCAAGAGTAAATAGAGATGGCGACAGGAAGGCGATGCCTGAGGACGCGGTGTGTGTATGTGTGTGTGTGTCACCGTGTGTGTGCGTGCACGTGTGTGTGTGTGGAGAGAGTAAGTGCCACAGCCGTGATTGCTATCTATTGCTGTCAAAGACTGCTCATCCAAATGGCGCACGGCGTTAACAGAGTTTCCTATAACAGTGTCCCAGTGTTACAGAGAACAAAGGTCAAATATAGAGTAGACCTATAGACAGCTATAGGCCTAGCGGAGGAACTTAAATATTGATAGCCCACATTACTCTCTCATCCTGGTCCACCCGAGCAGCAGCAGCTGTCAGAGCGGTTGGGGAATGACAGAGATGTGCTCCGGATCCCCGGATGGAAAGAGGAGAGGCATATATAAACATGTCTAGGCTGTTATATAGTCCTATGTATGCTATATGTTTGCAATATCTATGCTTCTGTGTAAATGTGAATCATACAGTATTTTAGGAGATTGTGATGATGCTGAAAAAAGTAATTCGTCGTTATGCATATAAGCCTACAATAACTAGCCTACAAAGATCCTGTAATATAGGCTACCATGAACACCTGTAGGTTTGCTTAACAGAATTTCCATGACTTCTTCTCCAGACATGTTTTGACACCTTAGGGCTGTGTGTTCTCTGTCGTCAGAGCAGAGAGAAAGAGAGACCTATCTGTTTAGTCAGGGGACGAAAACAAAACGCAACCAAGGAGCAAGAACACTCACCTGTCATCACATCGTCACATCATCTCATAAATGAAAGGTAGGCTCGAAAGTTGCCCAATATGGACAGAGAGACAGAAAGTTAGGTGTGAAAGGGAGGTGTGTGTGCGTGCGGAGGGGGACTGCGAGTTGCTGCGCATAAAGTTAATGTGTGTATTTAGGTAGACTATTTTAAAGTAGGTTATTGAGCTTTTTTTAAAAGCTCTATTGCGTAAAAGGGCACTCGAGACTAGGCTAATGACAGAAAAATCCAATCACAAAAAAATATATACAACTGAAAATGTAGGACCAAAAAAATTCCAAGAAAGTACAAACAATGGAATGTCTCAATGAACGCATTATCAAACATGAAACATTATTAAAATAATGTGTAGTGACGTCTTATGTAAACAGTTTCCAACAATGATTGTATTTAGAGGATATATAGGTAACCCTAATTATGTCACCAGGACACCTTTTCATTTAAGATCCTGATTGCAGGGTTGGCTCGATCATATTCAGATTATTATTGTTCTATTGTGAAGGTGTTCTATTGTTATATTGCTCTATTGTTCTATTGTGGTGTTGGAACCACTCTTCAAGGCGCAGGGCTGTATTTCCATACTCTCTCAAACCCATGTTATGACTGAGCCATTTTACTGAGTTGGTAATCATTACTACCACAGGGCGGCGCTACTTACTCATTAACTAACTAACATTGACAGCAAGTTAAATGAAGGTGAGCGGATTACTTCAAGAATGTAGGCTATTATATTCCAGGGCAAAGATCCTCTGAGTCTTCCCTTTTCCAAATCAGTTTGCCGTGGTTGCCAGAAGAGCTGCTGTAAGATGGATGATGATGTTCTTTCTGTTGCTGAAATGTTCTAGCTTCTAAATCACCTGTCAAACTCATTTCAAGGAGGGCCGAGTGTCTGCGGGTTTTAACTCCACCCTTGTACTTGATCGATTAATTAAGGTCACCAATTAGTAAGGAACATCCCTTGCCTGATTGTCTAGGTCTTAATTGGAAGGAAAAAACAAAAACCCGCAGATGGCATTGAGGAGTACACCACATCAGTCACTGGCTTCATCAATAAGTGCATCGATGACGTCATCCCCAGAGTGACCGTACGTACATACCCCAACCAGAAACCATGGATTACAGGCAACATCTGCACTGAGCTAAAGGGTAGAGCTGCCGCTTTCAAGGAGCGGGACTCTAATCCCAGACGACTGTACTCCCTGTTCACTCATGACTGCACGGCCAGGCACGACTCCAACACCATCATTAAATTTGCCGATGACACAACAGTGGTAGGCCTGATCACCGACAACAACGAGAAAGCTTATAGGGAGGAGGTCAGAAACCTGGCCGTGTGGTGCCAGGACAACAACCTCTCCATCAATGTGATCAAGACAAAGGAGATGATTGTGGACTACAGGTTGAGAGCTTTGAGTTCCTTGGTATCCACATCACCAACAAACTGACATGGTTCAAGCACACCATGAATGTTGTGAAGAGGACACAACAATACTCATTCCCCCTCAGGAGACTGAAAATATTTGGCATGGGTCCTCAGATCCCCAAAAGGTTCTACAGCTGCACCATCGAGAGCATCCTGACTGGTTGCATCACTGCCTGGTATGGCAATTGCTTGGCCTCCGACCTCAAGGCACTACAGAGGGTAGTGCGTAAAGCCTAGTACATCACTGGGGCTAAGCTGCCTGCCATCCAGGATCTCTACACCAGGCGGTGTCAGAGGAAGGCCCTAAAGACTCCAGCCACCTTAGTCATAGACTGTTCTCTCTGCTACAACATTGCAAACAGCTTCTACCCACAAGCCATAAGACTCCTGAACATCTAGTCATATGGCTACCCAGACTATTTGCATTGCCTCCCCCCCTCTCCACACCACTGCCACTCTCTGTTGTCCTCTATAGATAGTTACTTTAGTTAACTCAGCCTACATGTACACACTACCTCAACTAACCGGTGCCCCCGCACATTGACTCTGTACCGGCACCCCTCTGTATATATTGTTATTTTTTACTGCTGCTCTTTAATTACTTGATACTTTTATCTCTTATTCTTATCCATATATATATATTTAACTGCACTGTTGGTTAGGGGCTCGTAAGTAAGCATTTCACTGTAAGGTCTAAAACTGTTGTATTTGGCACAGGTGACTAATAAAATTTGATTTGATATGATTATAAGAAATCCCGCTATGCCCCCCGACGAACCATCAAACAGGCAATGCGTCAATACAGGACTAAGATTGAATTGTACTACACTGGCTCCGACACTTGTCGGATGTGTCAGGGCTTGCAAACTATTACAGACTACAAAGGGAAGCACAACCGAGAGCTGCCCAGTGACACGAGCCTACCAGACTAGCTAAATCACTTCTATGCTCGCTTCGATGCAAGCAATATTGAAGCATGTATGAGATCATCAACTGTTCAGGACGACTGTGTGATCACGCTCTCTGTAGCCGATGTGAGTAAGAGCTTTAGACAGGTCAACATTCACAAGGCCGCAGGGCCAGATGGATTACCAGGATGTGTACTCAAAGCATGCGCTGACCAACTGGCAAGTGTCTTCACTGACATTTTAAACCTCTCCCTGTCTGAGTCTGTAATACCAACATGTTTCAAGCAGACCAACATAGTCCCTGTGCCCAAGAACACCAAGGTAAACTGCCTAAATGACTACAGACCTGTGGCCCTCATGACTGTAGCCATGAAGTGCTTTGAATGGGTGGTCATGGCTCACATCAACACCATTATCACAGAAACCCTTGACCAACTCCAATTTGCATACCGCCGCAACAGAGCCACAGATGATGCAATCTCTATTGCACTCCACACTGCCCTTTCCCACCTGGACAAAAGGAACACCTGTGTGCTTTTCATTGACTACAGCTCAGCGTTCAACACCATAGTGCCCTCAAAGCTCATCACTAAGCTAAGAACCCTGGTACTAAACACCTCCCTCTGCAATTGGATCCTGGACTTCCTGATGGGCTGCCCCCAGGCGATAAGGGTAGGGAACAACACATCTACCACACTGATCCTCAACACAGGGGCCCCTCGGGGTGCGTGCTCAATCCCCTCCTGTACTCCCTGTTCACTCATGACTATATGGCCAAGCACAACTCCAACACCATCATTGAGTTTACAGATGACACAACAGTGGTAGGCCTGATCACCGACAACGATGAGACAGCCAATAGGGAGGAGGTCAAAGTTTAAGTCCGTGTGCCAAGTTTAATTCCGAAAGGCTTCTCAAAGAGCAACAATAAAATAACAGTAGCGAGGGGATTCCGATACAGAGTCAATGTGCGAGGACACAAGTAATATGTACATGTAGGTAGAGGTAAAGTGACTATGCATAGATAATAAACAGAGAGTAGTAGCAGCGTAAAAATGGGACAATCTAAATAGTCTGGGTAGCCATTTGATTAGCTGTTCAGGAGTCTTATGGTTTGGGGGTAGAAGGGGTTAAGTATTTGTTATTTTTATATATTTTTTTACTTCAGTTTATTTTAGTAAATACTTTCTTAACATTTTATTTTCTTAAAACAGCATTGTTGGTTAAGTAAGGGCTTGTAAGTAAGCATTTCACAGAACCTGTTGTATTCTGCGCATGTGACAAATAAAATGTGTTTTGATTTGATTTGATTTGAAACTCGGCCCTTCTTGGAATGAGTTTGACACCCCTGTTCAAAATCAATGGCAGTCACTTTACAATTCACCTTCACATTTTTCTAAAATCGCAAGCTAATTGAGGTGCTCATTGGTTTCTCAATTCCTTTCTTCACTTGACCATAACTAAGCTATGTTGTTGTTAGGTCTACTATCTGTAAACAATCTGCAGACAAAAGTCTTCTTAATACAGTTATATATCGCAAGATCCTCTGATAACAAACGTTACTAAGGCCTAAATGTTCTGCCCATCCTTTCTACAAATACAGGAAATGCCACACCTGCGAAAATCACGAGGGTAATCAGGCTTCACTCACTTTACAAACACTGACCTACCCTGAGGCGGCAGGGTAGCCTCGTGGTTAGAGCGTTGGACGAGTTAGAGCGTCGTTCTGCCCCTGAACAGGCAGTTAACCCACTGTTCCTAGGCCGTCATTGAAAATAAGAATTTGTTCTGAACTGACTTGCCTAGTTAAATAAAAAATATATAGGTCAATTACATTTACCCGACATATGATCCGTTTTGTACACAAGTAATCTTTAAATAGTACTTTGATTGAACAGTCATTTCGCTGAAAGTTTTGCAGCATTTGATCCATGGGACATGCATAGGCTACTCTTTAGGCCATTTTAGGCATTATTTTAGCTTCAAATCCTTATCAAGGCAAAAGCACAGGAAAGGTGATTAAGACTATAAAAAAATGTAATCATGAGAAAAATAAAAAACACATGAAAGTAACTATTTGATACTAGTTACAACCAAATGGACAGAGGGGCGCAGTACACATTTGTGTACAAAAATTATAAACAAAATACTATATGCCAGCTCCCTGTTTTAATGTCACCCTCTTTACTAAATTTAATGTAGGCTAATATTGAAATGCATAGGCCTATACAATTCCTATAGTGTGGATAGCTTATTAGGCCTGAGGCGGTGAGGCTATAGCGCACGACGGTCTCCAAATCCATTGTTATTGATCCTTCATAACACATTAAAACCAGATAAGAGTAGGCTACACAAGTACAATATTCTTAGATCTTGCAGAGCCAATAGCCCATCACAAATTGCCCTCAACAAAATCACCCCAACTGCAGACCTTTCCCATAACTGTTGACGGTCACTACTTTGTCCTCATTCATATAACAACTGATGTCAAACTGAAACATACGTTTAAAAGGTCTGAATTTGTGCTACCTCCATCCCTCATAGCCCATAACACTTATACAATCACTGCAGGCTTTTCCTCCTTGTCTTCAAATGACGCAAGTTTATCAAATGTATCTCTCCGTCCTCAAATAAAGTCACGCGCTGGAGGGATAGACGAACAGGGCAAGACGGTCTGGGGCGGGGATAACTAGGCCAGACAGCCAATCAGCGCAGGCTTCAATGGCAGTAGTGAGAGTTGTAGAGCAGACATTACATCCAATGACACCTCGGCTGTTGATTAGACCAGAGGCTGTTTCACCGCAATTAAATAATCTCCGGAGAAGATCGAGAGAGAAGAGCAACTGACAACCCAATCAATACCAGTACATTTTAGACTTTTGAGGGGTCTCTTGGATGGGGGTCGCACGACTTTAGAGAGCGGGAAGAGAGTAGCCTAACAAAACTTCGGTTGTGATAAAACATTGGTTTTGCGTAAATGTTATCATGGCGCTGGACTGCTCCTCTTTCTCCATCAAGGACATCCTCACCCGCGGACGTGACGCGCGAGACAACATTCCAACTTCACGGAATCTGACAGAACTATGCACGTTAAAGCTGGCCTCCATCAGCCAGCACCGGCAAACCGAGAGCAGGGATGGGAGCTTGAGGGGCCCCGGTTCATCCACTTCGGATTGCAGTGACGAGCACAAAGGGGATGAGATGGAGATGAAACACATCCACCAAGGAAGTATTAGTTCCTCTCCTGGTTTGGGAGACACCAGGAATCCTACGTTCGAGTTCGGTAGTGAAGAGTCCACTGGGGAGGAGGCGGAACACATGGCATGCAAAAAAGGTACTTCGCCCTCTGACTCTCTAGAATATTATTTATATCGACCATGAATCTAAATGCAATTATAAACTGTGTGGTTCGAGCCCTTAATGCGGATTGGCTGAAAGCCGTATTCCACGGGTGTGACAAAACATGACTTTGTACTGTTCCAATTGTGTTGGTAAGCAGTTTATAATAGCAATAAGTCACCTCGGGGGTTTGTGGTATATGGCCAATATATATATAGGCCTAAGAGTACAATTATAACCCTACTTACTGGCTTTGAACTTGTAGCCTAATTTATTGAGTAATAAACATATATGTAAGTACTTGCAATCACCTTCACTTGAAAGACATTTTGTGGAAACGCGGTGTCCTGGAGAGATAAAGACTGGCTAGCCTACGTTGTTGCTATTTGAAAAATGAAGAGGTCGCCTGTTTGCCAAGTAACCACAAGAGCTTTTACTTTTCTCTTTCTTCCAATACAGACATAAACAACAAACAACCCAGTATCTATCAGGACAAACAGAGGATGGAAGAGGAGAATGAGAGGGAGAGTAGTTACAGCACCGTGGGCCCATCCATATCTGGTAACAAGAAGCGCTCCCGTGCGGCCTTCACCCACGCGCAGGTCTACGAGCTAGAGCGTCGGTTTAACTTGCAGCGCTACCTGTCCGGTCCCGAACGGGCGAACTTAGCGGGCGCCCTGAAGCTCACGGAAACCCAGGTGAAAATCTGGTTCCAGAACCGGAGATATAAGACCAAACGGCGGCAGATGGCGGCCGAAATTGCCGCTTGTAGTTCCTCTACACCAGCCACACTGGCTAAGAAAGTGGCGGTGAAGATCCTGGTTCGAGACGATCAGAGACAGTACCGAGGGGACGAGCTGCATCGTCCGCCTGCTCTGCCACTATATCCGGCCTACCAATATGGATACAACCCCTACATGTACTGCTTCCAGACAGGAATCTCTAGCAATGCGCTTTGTGGGGGGATGCATTGACACAATGGTGTTGCTACAATTCCTTAAGGCATTCATTAACTTTATGGACTTACTAAAAGATGAAAAAGACACTGGATAACCAGACGACATTTCTACATGCTTCTATGTGTAGCTAAATACTTTCTTTATTCTCTATTGGAGAGTGAGGTCATTTCAAAGCACAGGGAGCTTTTTGATACTGTATACCTGCAAGGCAAATGGGCCTATAGACATTACACTGACAACATTGATGGACACAGCAAGATGTAGTAGCCTAGATAACAATATTGGAATTATTACGCAGGAATGTGCATCGAGTTTAATTGTATAGCCAACTAATAACTAAATAAAGCTTAAAAACTAGTTGGGAGTCATCATTATCCTAATGACATTGTTAACACACACACAAAGTTGATAACTCATTATAAAACAGGGAAGGGGTACATTCAACTGTGTCTTCCGCATTTAACCGAACCCCTCTAAATCAGAGAGGTGCGGGGGCTGCCATAATCGACATCTACGACACACTGTAGGTTAACTGCCTTGCTCAGAGGTAGAAGGACAGATTTTTACCTTGTCAGCTCAGGGATTTGATCAAGCAACATTTCGTTACTGGCCCAACGATATAACCACGAGGCTACATGAGGAATATAGGTTAACTTATGATCATGAAACAATGTAGGCTAATATCAAGTGCTAAATCGAAATAAACTAAATTTAAATTTCTAACATTTTCATAAACCTTTGATAGACTTCTCGATCTAAGCCTTGAACTTAATAGGTCTAATAACTTTTCACATTAGTCGATCGCATATATGCAATAGATTCGTTAAAACATTGATACAACACAAATAGAATTGAAATACTAGGTAAACTAAGGATTGTTATTCTCCAAATTAAGCCAACATCCATCTTCATTAAATTATTAAATTCGTAAGAGGAAAAAACAAATATATGGATTTCATATTGTGGGATTTTTTCCAAACATTCTTAAGGATTGATAACGAATTTCATCATGACAGACACAATATAAGTACCAATAATATCTGCATTGTTTCTGCATTTAGCTGCCAGTTAGAAGTTGAACCCACAATATGTGGACAGAAAACTTACACAACATGACGATGAAAAGACGTTGCACCAATGAGGACGTAATGCGTTTGAACATCGTTATTATTCGCCCATGGTCGAGCTCTTGAAGACTACAAGTAACTAAATTGAATCACCGACATTCTAAAATCTAAAAATTATAGGTTTAAAAACAACCCAATTTTAAAATTGAATATGAGGCTTAGAATGCAAAGGTATAAAATCAAATCACATGTTATTTGTCACATGTTTCGTAGACAACAGGTGTAGACTATTTGTATTTTTATTATTTAACCTTTATTTAACTAGGCAAGTCAGTTATTAAGAACAACTTCTTATTTACAATGATGGCCTACCAAAAGGCAAAAGGCCTCCTGCGGGGCTGAGGGCTGGGATCAAAAAATATATATAGGACAAAACACACATCACGACAAGAGAGACAACACAACATAAAGAGAGACCTATAAGACAACAACATAGCAAGGCAGCAACACATGACAACAGCATGGTAACAACACAACACGACAACAACATGGTAGCAGCACAAAACATGGTACTAACATTATTGGGCACAGACAACAATACATTTTACCTTTATTTAACTAGGCAAGTCAGTTAAGAACAAATTCTTCTTTTCAATGACGGCCTAGGAACGGTGTTCCTGAATCTTGTTCAGGGGAAGAACGACAGATTTATACCTTGTCAGCTCGATTTTGCAACCTTTTGGTTACTAGTCCGCTACATCACGCAACGCAGCCCCAACTGTCAGTAAGTGTCCATTATTGAGTCTTTGAATGAAGAGATTGAGATAAAACTGTCCAGTTTTGAGTTTTTGTGCACGGACTAAGAGTGAAATGCTTACTTCGAATCCAAAGTTGTTTATATATTTTACCTTTATTTTACTAAAATAAGGACAAATTCTTATTTTCAATGACGGCCTAGGAACAGTGGGTGTACTGCCTGTTCAGGGGCAGAACGACAGATTTGTACCTTGTCAGCTCGGGGGTTTGAACGTGCACACGCTCTAACCACTAAGCTACCCTGCCGCCCCCAGTTAAAGATAATATAAAAAATAAAATACAAAATTGAAATAGTGACACGAGGGATAAATACACAGTGAATAACGAGTAAAAATGACATGACTAGCCTTGATATAGGGAGTAGAAAATAACATGACTAGCCTTGATATAGGGAGTAGAAAATAACATGACTAGCCTTGATATAGGGAGTAGAAAATAACATGACTAGCCTTGATATAGGGAGTAGAAAATAACATGACTAGCCTTGATATAGGGAGTAGAAAATAACGTGACTAGCCTTGATATAGGGAGTAGAAAATAACATGACTAGCCTTGATATAGGGAGTAGAAAATAACATGACTAGCCTTGATATAGGGAGTAGAAAATAACATGACTAGCCTTGATATAGGGAGTAGAAAATAACATGACTAGCCTTGATATAGGGAGTAGAGGGAGTATGCATGTGTATGCATTATGTGTGTTTCGGCGTATGTAGTGTGTTATCATAGAGGAGGATAGGCTAGTTTGGCCAGTTTATATTTATTATATTTGCATTCTAGACACTTTCACGCTTTCATAATGTTGAGCCAAAAATCACAATGAATCTAACTAAATACGTGCTGCTGACACGACCCTGATTTGTTTTGTGGTTATTAAAGTGTGCAAATGTCGCCTACCTTCTCCACAGGGTTTTAAGTGATTTTCCAAACAGATCTCGGATAGTATTGTCATTAAGGACCATAAATAGTGACCGTGGTTGAATGGTAGGCCTAAATCAATATCATATTAATAGTAGACCTGTAATTCATATAGGCTAATCATACATTTCCCTATTGATAATACATGTATAACAAACAAATCGTAATACAATCATAATCATTTGAATTAAAATACATATTAAAAAGTATAATTTAAGTTACTCATTTAAACTTTAATCCTGACCTGAAACCTGGATGAAAGTGTATAATCAAAAACGTGTAATGTTCACAAAATACAAACATGTGTACACGACTTGCAAATGTGTAGTGTAGTGCTGCCTACACATATAATAAAAACACATGATGTACACAAAATTTTAAAAAGTGTGTTCCCCACGAATTAAAACGTGCACTACATGAACTTATACCTAAAACGTGTACAGTGCTTTCAGAAAGTATTCACAACCCTTGACTTTTTTCACATTTTGTAGGTGGAATTTAAATGGATTTGTCCTTTTTTTTGTCAAGATCTACACAAAATACTCTGTAATGTCAAAGTGGAAGAAAAATTCTAACATTTGTAAAACAATTTTTTTACAAATAAAACACTAATATAACTTCATTATGTAAGTATTCAACCCCCTGAGTCAACACTTTAGAATCAACTTTGGCAGCGATTACACCTTTGCATCTTTCTGGGTGTCTCTGAGCTTTCCACACCTGGATTGTACAATGTTTGCACATTATTATTACAATTCTTCAAGCTCTGTCAAGTTGTTTGTTGATCATTGCTAGACGGCCATTTTCAAGTCATGCCATAGATTTTCAAGCCGATTTAAGTCAAAACTGTAACTAGGTTATTGTCCTGCTGAAAGGTCCATTTGTCTCCCAGTGTCTGTTAGAAATCAGACTGAATCAGGGTTTCCTATAGGATTTTGCCTATGCCTAGCTCTATTCCGTTTCTATTTATCTTGAAAAAGTCCTTGCCGATGACAAGCATATCCGTAACATGATGCAGCCACCAGCATGCTTGAAAAAATGAAGAGTGATATTCAGTGATGTGTTGTGTTGGATTTGCTCCAAAATTAATGCTTTGTTTTCAGGACATAAAGTTAATTTCTTTGCCACATCTTTTTCAGTATTACTTTAGTGCCTTATTGCAAACAGGATTTATTATTATGTGACTTGCTAACATTTCAGATGGACATTTTTTTATAAATGTTTTAATTCAAAATGTCTAAAAGCATAATTCCGTGTATATGTTACTGAGTATTGTGTGTAGGCTATTGACACAACATCTCAATTTCATCCATTTTAAATTCAGGCTAAAACACAACAAAATCTATTAAAAGTCAGTAAAAGTCTAGGGGTGTAAATACTTTCTGGTGGCACTGTATCTATTCCACTAAATTATCATAAAATGTATATCTTACTCTGTGGAGTTTTGTCTGCTGTGTTTGTAGCCTAGCTTGTTAACTCTTGTTCTGAATCCGCTGTCTCTTCAGATGCATGAGTTGAGGTAAAAAGAATAACAAAAAATGATCCGAAAGTGTAGACTTCACTGACTTGTGTTGATACTTGATCATTTTGGAAGTTGGGGCTATATTATGGGGTGCTGTTAAATGTTACAAATGGCACCCCATACCATATACTCTTACATACACTGAGCTTACAAAACATTAAGAACACCTTGACACAAACTGGTGTGCTTGGCACCTACTACCAAACCGCTCGTTCAAAGGCACTTAAATATTTTGTCTTTCCCATTCACCCTCTGAATGGCACACATAAACAATCATTGTCTAAATTGTATCAAGACTTGAAAATCTTTCTTCAACCTGTCTCCTCCCCTTCATCTACACTGATTGAAGTGGATTTAACAAGTGACTTCAATAATAGATTCATAGCTTTCACCTGGATTCACCTGGTCAGTCTATGTCATGGAAAGAGCAGGAGTCCTTAATGTTTTGTACACTCAGTGTATTACAGGTATGAATGTGTGTTTACTGCTGTTGTAAATTCCCTGCTCTAGGCCCAGCTGCATGAGTCAGATAGCTTCAATAGAGCGTGTCGGTGTTGCACCACACAGCCCTGCTGCTCAGGAGAGATCCACATTAATCATGCTTTGCTGAAAAGACTGTACAGACTAAACCCTCATCTCACTGTAATAGGCCCTGCTGAGCAACCTGGACTCAGTGGTAGACGTGACATAGTAAAGGTCGATCCAGGACGCTGCAATTAGTAGGATATGTTACCTTTCGTATGGTATGTGTTCGTTTGTGGATGTCCATCATCCATTTAATATAATATGTTACAAATTACAATTCATATGATAAATTACAAATTGCAATTCATACAATATGTTACAAATTTGCATAACATATGCTATGAATTCCAAATAATTGTGACTAAAGTTGGCTAATGTTAGATAGGCTTGGGGTTAGAGTTAGGGGTTAAGGTTTGGGTTAAGGCTGGGATTAGGAGTTAGGTTAAAGGGTTAAGGTTAGGGTTAGGGTTAGGGGAAGGGTTAGCTAATATCTTAAGTAGTTGAAAGTAGCAAAAAAGTAGTAATTAGTTGCAAAATTGCTAATTAGCTAAAATGCAAAGGTTGCCCATGATGAGATTCAAAGATACCCAACCTCTGGGTTGCTAGATGTTTGTGTTATATGCCTAAAGTACTGGTTTATATTGTTCCTTTCTGTTCAATTTTCAACCTGTGAAATCAACTGAAATTGTGCGGGTGGGGGGGGGGGATGTTGTGAAGGAGGCTTGAAGCACTGGGCATCTTGTTATGACATGCATTATATGAATTAGGTCCACAGAATTATACTAAGGAGGAGTGGCTTCTATGGAGGAAATTTGAATGTCCTTTGAGCTAGCTAGCTAACAAGCTTGTGTGTGCAGAGCGGCACCAGAACTTTACACACGTCTTACATGGAACGTGATAACGTGATAACTAGGCCTATAGTATCCTTAACTAGCATTGAACACGCTAATCCATTCTCTAGCTAATTAAACATCTTTCTCCCTTTCTTCTGAATCAAGCTTGTAATGTTAGTACAGTAGCCTATGCTTCGGATGGGGAGGGGAAGGTAGCACACACAGGCAAAGATTTAGTACAGTATGGATCACTTTCTTTCCAAGTTCCGTTTCTGTTCCTGGTCTTACGCAACCATACTAAACGTAACACATCACTAATTTGAGTGTCCCGGATTTACATTTTCTATGCTATGTCTAGTCTATGAGACCAGGCTGTGTCGAGGGGTTAGCTACTGCAGTTTAACTAAATATAAATATGTATATTGGATGGAGTTAAGTGGCAAATGGGATATAGAACATGGAATGAGGAATGCTCAAAGCAACATTAGGCCTACTTTAAGATGGGAACTTAGTAATGTTGTGTGCATTCTACATAGTCAAATAATAATGAGTGCATTCTCTGTAGGCTAAATTATTGTGGTTTCAATGCACATCTAGAGGTCTGCTTTAAAAAAAAAAGCACAGATGCGATTTCCTGAGTTGGCAGTTACCCAGGTAAGTCAGGTTGTAGAGTGCTTCTCACGCCTCATGCTATGTCTGCTAATTGACATGAAAAATGATTCACTTCTCTCTTAACTGATGCGTCGGGAGAGTTTGGGCAGAAAATGGCTGCCGTGGCATCCCTTAGGTAGGTGAAACCTCAGTACTTTTGGATAAGGTGAGTTCTTCTCCCTAACAACACAAATCAAGTATTCATCATTACTTGAAGTATTCCAATGCATTATCGGTAGTAGTTGTATTGCAGCTGTAGTGAAAATCTCCATCACCCTGTCTTCCTACCTATATGCTACACACCCACTAGGCCTCCAACCTGTTTGTAAGACAGAGTCACTCTCACCTTGGGCATGACACTGGCAGCTGCCCAAGCCTCATTCATCTCTTTCAGAACAGATTTACCATCACGTGTAGCTGGTATTGTACATACATGGTTCTGGGGAGGAGAGACACCTTGTGATTAATGGACCATCATCAAGTGACATCTATTGACATTTACAGGGTGGTTACATTCATGTGACAACAGAACACTTGGGTGATTAGAGTTATCATTACATCATTACATAATTGACAGCATGGTCATGGTCCCAAATCCCAACTGAAGACCATGATTAGTTTATTACTGAAACAGGTGTGTTAGTGCTGGTTGGACATTGGATCAAAAGCCTGCATATCTAGACCCTTCAGCCTCTTTTGGTAGTGGTTAGGTGAGAGAAGGCCTGGGTCAGCAAGCTAACGTTTGTGTTTATCTATACATATATAATGCACAAGTATGTAAACATTCAGTTTGAGAGCGAGAGCCAAGTATCGCCTTCACGCTTCCCTGCTGTTTGACGTGAAGAGGCTCGTAAAACAGATAGAGAGCGAGTGAGCGAGAGAGAGAAAGAGAGGACCCACTATGCACACAGTGGTTGAATCAACTTTGTTTCCACTTCATTTAAATTAAATTAAGTTGAACCAACGTGGAATAGACGTTGATTGGATGTCTGTGCCCAGTGGAGTGATAGAGATGAGTGGGAGAAGGGTGAGTAGAGAAATAGAGAGGATGGGGGGTGTAGCGAGAGGGAGGGCAGAGACAGACTGACAGAGGGGGAAAAAACTCAGTGTGAAGAAAGCGTGTTTGGAGAATAGACTGGATTTGTTTTGGTGTGAAGAAAATGGGACTAAAAACAAAGTCAATGTTGGGGAGAGATTTCTACCTGTTTTAACACCACGTCGGGACAGGCAATGTACCTGTACTTAACAGAATTAATGAATGAATTGCTAGATTTCTCATCTGTATTGGAAACACATCATTTGTTGTCTTAGGAGTTTGCTACAGTAGCTCAGCTCTCAGCAGGGTGGAATGTACTGAGGGTGAGACATAGATACAATGAAACACTCACCCAGTCAGCACATACACATGCATACACGTACGCGCACACACACAGAGGTGTCATGCACATAGGAAATGTATTACATTTTTTTGTGGTTGTTGTTGTTGTCTCTCTGTAATACTACTGGCCACCTAGCAATTTTAGGAAGATTGGCTTCAGCTTGCCTGGATAGTTTCCCAGTCTCATCCAGAGAGGAAGACACATTTTAGGCTATTTTGGAAAATTGGCAAGGCATGCAAGACAAAAAAATTGCTAGATACAGATTATTAAGACAGAGGGGTATGTTTCAATCTGCCTGCACCCTCCTTGATCTCTCTCGTGCTGGCTTGCCTACTCTTTCTCTTCGTTAATGATGAGAGTGTGTGTTCAGTCTTCGGTCTGTTGTGTGTGTAGATTATCCTAGCCTATTGATTGATGATAGGCCCTGCATTACCAAAATTGCGAGACATTGCCAGCCAAGAAATTGCGAGATACAGCTTTTGATTGCCAATAGATAGGCCTAGTGCACAGTTCTGACGGTCTGCGTGGCATCCGACCTGCCTATACTGTGCCCCTCCCCTCTCTCTCCATCCCTTGCTAGCTCACTATGGAAATGGCTGTTTAAACAGTAAGATTTTTTTTCAATTTGTGACATCCCTACTCTCAATCAAGTTAGCAAGCTTGTCTAACTACACTGAACAAGAATAGAAACACAACATGTAAAGTGTTGGTCCCATATTTCATGAGCTGAAATAAAAGAAATCACAGAAATGTTGGCATATCAAGAAGCTGATTTAACAGCATGATTATTACACAGGTGCACCTTGTGCTGGGGACAATAAAAGGCCATTTTAAAATGTGCAGTTTTAGCATGCTGACTGCAAGAATGCCCACAAGAGCTGTTGCATGATAATTTAATGTTAATTTTAATGTTAATTTGTCTACCATAAGCTGCCTCCAACATAATTTTAGAAAATTTGGCAATACATCCAACCGGCCTCACAACCTCAGACCACGTTTAACCACGCCAGCCCAGGACCTCCACATCTGTCTTCTTCAACTGTGGGATCATCTGAGGGGGTTGGGGGGATGCTGAGGAGGATTTCTGTCTGTAATAAAACCCTTTTGTGGATAAAAACTAATTCTGATTGGTTGGGCCTGGCTATGCCCTCCCAGGCCCACCCATGGCTGCACCCCTACCCAGTCATGTGAAATCCATAGAATAGGGCCTAATGAATGTATTTTAATTGACTGATTTCCTTACATGAACTGTTACTCAGTAAAATATTTGAAATTGTTGCATGTTGCATTTATATTTTTGTTTAGTATATCTTAGCTGACAAGCCTGCTGGCAAGGTTGGTAGACTTTAGAAACACAAGCAATCACTAAATATACTGAATAAAAGTCCTTTCAATCTTTTACCCAGATTTTAGCAGAGATGCATAGAAGCATATTTAGTTTCTTTAAAAAAAGAACCACCAGTCAGGAGGATACAGTCAGCTCAAGAGGTATGCTTAGATATGCAGAAAAATATTCATGTTTTATATAGAATTAAGAATAATGATTATGGCTCTAGATGGCAGGAAAAATCTGTTTCAGATGTTTGAATTTTTTCAATTTACAACCTCCCAGCCATCCTCACGTACTTTGTGCTCCCTTAGGTTTTTGGAGTGTATGGTGCCACTGCACATACACAAACACACATGTATGGACATGTGTGCAGACACAAACACACAGACACACACACCGTCTGCAGTCTCTGCTACACTACAACGCTTTGCAAGAGCTGGGCTCAGAGATCGCACACTGTTCACAATCTGTCTTATATCTCCCTCACTAACTTTAAGCATCAGCTGTCTGAGTAGCTTAACAATCATTGCACCTGTACACAACCCATCTGAAAACAGCCCACTCAACTACCTCATCCCCATATTGTTATTTTTTATTTTTTGCTCCTTTGCACCCTGGTATCTCTACTTGCACATTCATCATCTGCACATCTATCACTCCAGTGTTCAATTGCTAAATTGTCATTATTTCACCACTATGGCCAATTTATTGCCTTACTGCCCTAATCTGACTACATTTGCAGATTTTTCTATTGTGTTATTGATTGTACGTTTGTTTATTCCATGTGCAACTCTGTGTTGTTTGTGCTACACTGCTTTGCTTTATCTTGGCCAGGTTGCAGTTGTAAATGAGAACTTGTTTTCAACTGGCCTACCTGGTTAAATAAAGGTGAAATAAAAAAACAACTATACAACAACTGTAAGCACTGACTGTCAAAGGATATTTCCATTACAAACCTCCCACAGATGCTGGGTGAGGATGGAACAACATCAATCTATCCAAAGATATTTAACTAGGCCTACTGAAGGTGGAGTGTGTGTGTTAAAAGGTGAAAAGGGTGGTGTGGGGGGAGTGTGTGTGTGTGTGTGTGTGTTTAAAGGTGAAAGGGGTGGGGTGGGGGGAGGTGTGTGTGTTTATTGGTGAAAATGGTGGAGGGGGGAATGTGTTTGTGTATTTAAAGGTGAAATGGGTGGGGGGAAGTGTGTGTGTTTAAAGGTGAAAAGGGTGGGGGGGGGGGTGTTTAAAGGTGAAAGGGTGGGGTGGGGGGAGTGTGTGTAAGTGTGTGTGCAGGCGTTAATGTGTTGTCCCAGGGCAGACTTGGGTCAGGACTCAGGAAGTAGATGGGTCATGGTTAATACCTCTGTTTAAAAGACAGAGCTGCTTCCCCGGACCCTGTCTCCCCAGCCGCATTAGTGCTCCACACACAAATGCACACATAGACACACGCACACACAGACACACACACACACACACACACACGGCCAATATTCCCACTCAGAGGACTGCTCTGCTGTGTTCCAGAAACTATTAGCTGATAGCATCAGAGCATGTAGGAATGTAAACATTTACAGTAAAACCATAAGAGATCTCCTCCCCTCTGGGTGTGTTGTATCCATCACAGACAACCACATTTTCCCCCAAAGACGAGGGTTTTCTCTCATATTTCATATAAAAATGGATGGTTCATTGAATGATTACTCATGATACATGATTTCCTCTTATATTACATTGGTGTCAGCTGTGGGATTTTATTATATGCTGTTAGGTAACAATAATAATCTTTTAGATTTTACCCAGGAAAATTGACTGTACTTCATACAGAAATAACTTTTTGACCCAGGAACATTTCCCTAAATACGGCTTTGATTGAATTCTCCCTTGACCTTTCTGAAATGTTTGCAGTCCCTCTTAAATTAACTTGTTTTGATTTCATGTCATTCTGAAATTCAAAAATTTTCCCCTCTCCCCCCCCCCTCTCTCTCTTTCTCTCTCTCTCTCTCTCTCTGTGTGTGTGTGTGTTCTAAAGCATTGGGAGGGGTCATAGTGAGGATTAGTAAAGGCAGTCTGATAGATGAGACCACCCAGGGGAAGGAGAAATCAGGGTTTTTTATGATCACTAGAAGGACTATAGTGTTTGAGTGGAGTCCATTAGATTATGAGGAAGTAAGTTTCTTCAGCTAGATAGACACTCGACAAGATGCACTATTTTGGACAGACAAACTTTCCCGAGTCTGATAACAACGCTAACAACAACCCCTTGTCGCAGATCTAAAAGAGCCCGAGTTGTGCAGTTGATCTTGGTTCAAAACCCAGTGGTATTTTATCAAAGTAGAAACCTCTAAAACCAAGCTTCAACCTGGACCTTCCTCCCGCCCTCACATCTACGTTATCTAATATTTCTAATATTATATACTTATTTGTTTACTTACACTATGTGTTGTATATGTATGGTAAAAACAGGGGCAACATGTGTAAATATGGCACTTTGCTTGGACATACAAATAAATATTTCTCAACTCAACTTAAAAAGAAACTCATGGCTACACTTATCAAACCCATGTCCTTCAGGAGAGATACTTTCACAGAAACATCTACAGTATGTTCCCTTGTCTTGGACATGCTATGTGTGTGTGTGTGTGTGTGTGTGTGTGTGTGTGGGGGGGTTCAGGATCAGGAGTAGCTTTTCAAGGAACGTGTGTCCGGGGGGCGGTGTGTGTTTGTGTGTGTGTGTGTGTGTGTGTGTCACCGGCCCCCTCCACAGGTGTGAGCTGTGAATGACACTGACCCGAAACTTGGGTTCCCAAAACAGAGGCTCACACTATGACTCAGGGGAGTGTGTGTGTTCTTTCGTATACTATATATACAAAAGTATGTGGACACACCTTCAAATGAGTGGATTTGGATATTTAGCCAGCTGCCTTTTGGCAGGGCAGGCCAGGCCAAGCCAGGGTGAATATTTGTAAAGCCTCCTGTCCATAGAAGGCCAGCTAAGTGGATGATATCCTCCAACCTGCTACATCGCCTCCGACCGCTCCCACACACTCTCTCTCTCTCTAACACACACTCCCTCAGCCCAGAGCTTTGACCAGAGGAATTTAGATGTTTTAATTAGTGGTGATAAGCAGAGACAAGTAGAGCATTGAGATGCTCTGACACAGAGCAACATCCACTTTCACAAACCAATAACAACCACACTCACTCAGAAACTACTTACCACCTCTCTTCCTCTACTCACACTGTCTGCGTAGTCCTCCCAACTCAGGCTTTACCCAGAAAACTTGACCCCATTGGCCCAATGTTGGTATTTGGTGGGAAAGGTGGGCATGGGTGAGCCCACATCAAGCCCACACCAGACCGACACGGGCTAGCCCACACCAAACCCACACCAGACCGACACGGGCGAGCCCACATCAAGCCCACACCAGACCGACACGGGCTAGCCCACATCAAGCCCACACCAGACCGACACGGGCTAGCCCACACCAAACCCAATACAGGGTAGCCCACACAGTTTCTCTTGTAGAAATTATATGTATGATAGTAACAACTTGTTGGTTGTATTTCTGATACACTGTATCTCTTTCAATAAATACCTTTCAGGCTTGAAAATTATGGAATTCATGCATTGAATTAAATAAATTATAAATAAATACATTCCTATTAAATAGCAAAGGCGTATCGGCCCAATGTGGGCAGCCTACATGGGTCCAATATTTTAGCCTGCAATGTCCCCACATTTTGCCAATGTGGACATGTTTACTGGGTACTTACTGCCTCTCACGAGCCTCTGGTTAACAGGTCAGACTCTAAACCACTCTCTTCTTCTGTTCTCACAGCCTTCTCCACTCCCTCCCTCCTTCTACTCCTCCACCGAGTGACTGTGGTCAGGTTACACACATACAGTACACAGTGTCCGACAGGTCAAGGTCTGGGCAAGTGTGTGTGCGTGTGAGAGAGCTCACGGGGGTGGGGGGGGGGGGGGGGGGTAGAACCGCCTGAGACCTTGTCCGACCTTGAACAGAAATTGTCTCTCTAAGGAGGTCTAGTCACGTAGAAGGTACTCACACGTGCGTGCCCACACACACATATGCACACAGGCATGCACACAACACACACACACAAGTCACATAGTGGGCTGCAGAGTGAGACGGGAGGTTACCAAGTGTTCCTCTGTAAGACTTTCTGCAGGAGAGGAGTTTAGCGGATGAAGCTGCGATTGTTCATTTTAGGACATGGAGTGATAACAGCTAGGTCACCGTTCTGACATGAGACTGTGATAGCTTGTTTAGTGCTAAACACTGTCCAAGATATTCTACGTGTGAGAGCATCAGCTCCTGTACGCCACCAACAACTCCTCACTGCTCCAAAGTACCTACAGTGGGCAAAAAAGTATTTAGTCAGCCACCAATTGTGCAAGTTCTCCCACTTAAAAATATGAGAGAGGCCTGTAATTGTCATCATAGATACACTTCAACTATGACAGACAAAATGAGAAAAAAAATCTGGAAAATCACGTTGTAGGATTTTTAATGAATTTATTTGCATATTATGGTAGAAAATAAGTATTTGGTCAATAGCAAAAGTTTATCTCAATACTTTGCTATATACCCTTTGTTGGCAATGACAGAGGTCAAACGTTATCTGTAAGTCTTCACAAGGATTTCACAAACTGTTGCTGGTATTTTGGCCCATTCCTCAATGCAGATCTCCTCCTCAGTGATGTTTTGGGGCTGTTGCTGGGCAACACAGACTTTCAACTCCCTCCAAAGATTTTCTATGGGGTTGAGATCTGGAGACTCCAGGACCTTGAAATGCTTCTTACGAAGCCACTCCTTCGTTGCCCGGGCGGTGCGTTTGGGATCATTGTCATGCTGAAAGACCCAGCCACGTTTCATCTTCAATGCCCTTGCTGATGGAAGGAGGTTTTCATGCAAAATCTCACGATACATGGCCCCATTCATTCTTTCCTTTACACGGATCAGTCGTCCTGGTCCCTTTGCAGAAAAACAGCCCCAATGCATGATGTTTCCACCCCCATGCTTCACAGTAGGTACAGTGCCTTGTGAAAGTATTCGGCCCCCTTGAACTTTGCGACCTTTTGCCACATTTCAGGGTTCAAACATAAAGATATAAAACTGTATTTTTTTGTGAAGAATCAACAACAAGTGGGACCCAATCATGAAGTGGAACGACATTTCTTGGATATTTCAAACTTTTTTAACAAATCAAAAACTGAAAAACTGGGCGTGCAAAATTATTCAGCCCCTTTACTTTCAGTGCAGCAAACTCTCTCCAGAAGTCCAGTGTGGATCTCTGAATGATCCAATGTTGACCTAAATGACTAATGATGATAAATACAATCCACCTGTGTGTAATCAAGTCTCCGTATAAATGCACCTGCACTGTGATAGTCTCAGAGGTCCGTTAAAAGCGCAGAGAGCATCATGAAGAACAAGGAACACACCAGGCAGGTCCGAGAAACTGTTGTGAAGAAGTTTAAAGCCGGATTTGGATACAAAAAGATCTCCCAAGCTTTAAACATCCCAAGGAGCACTGTGCAAGCGATAATATTGAAATGGAAGGAGTAACAGACCACTGCAAATCTACCAAGACCTGGCCGTCCCTCTAAACTTTCAGCTCATGCAAGGAGAAGACTGATCAGAGATGCAGCCAAGAGGCCCATGATCACTCTGGATGAACTGCATAGATCTACAGCTGAGGTGGGAGACTCTGTCCATAGGACAACAATCAGTCGTATATTGCACAAATCTGGCCTTTATGGAAGAGTGACAAGAAGAAAGCCATTTCTTAAAGATATCCATAAAAAGTGTTGTTTAAAGTTTGCCACAAGCCACCTGGGAGACACACCAAACATGTGGAAGAAGGTGCTCTGGTCAGATGAAACCAAAATTTAACTTTTTGGCAACAATGCAAAACGTTATGTTTGGCGTAAAAGCAACACAGCTCATCACCCTGAACACACCATCCCCACTGTAAAACATGGTGGTGGCAGCATCATGGTTTGGGCCTGCTTTTCTTCAGCAGGGACAGGGAAGATGGTTAAAATTGATGGAAAGATGGATGGAGCCAAATACAGGACCATTCTGGAAGAAAACCTGATGGAGTCTGCAAAAGACCTAAGACTGGGACGGAGATTTGTCTTCCAACAAGACAATGATCCAAAACATAAAGCAAAATCTACAATGGAATGGTTCAAAAATAAACATATCCAGGTGTTAGAATGGCCAAGTCAAAGTCCAGACCTGAATCCAATCGAGAATCTGTGGAAAGAACTGAAAACTGCTGTTCACAAATGCTCTCCATCCAACCTCACTGAGCTCGAGCTGTTTTGCAAGGAGGAATGGGAAAAAATGTCAGTCTCTCGGTGTGCAAAACTGATAGAGACATACCCCAAGCGACTTACAGCTGTAATCGCAGCAAAAGGTGGCGCAACAAAGTATTAACTTCAGGGGGCTGAATAATTTTGCACGCCCAATTTTTCAGTTTTTGATTTGTTAAAAAAGTTTGAAATATCCAATAAATGTCGTTCCACTTCGTGATTGTGTCCCACTTGTTGTTGATTCTTCACAAAAAAATACAGTTTTATATCTTTATGTTTGAAGCCTGAAATGTGGCAAAAGGTCGCAAAGTTCAAGGGGGCCGAATACTTTCGCAAGGCACTGTATGGTGTTCTTTGGATGCAACTCAGCATTCTTTGTCCTCCAAACCAGACGAGTTGAGTTTTTACCAAAAAGTTTTATTTTGGTTTCATCTGACCATATGACATTCTCCCAATCTTTTTCTGGATCATCCAAATGCTCTCCAGCAAACTTCAGACAGGCCTGGACATGTACTGGCTTAAGCAGGGGGACACGTCTGGCACTGCAGGATTTGAGTCCCTGGCGGCGTAGTGTGTTATTGATGGTAGGCTTTGTTACTTTGGTCCCAGCTCTCTGCAGGTCATTCACTAGGTCCCCCGTGTGATTCTGGGATTTTTGCTCACCGTTATTGTGATCATTTTCACCCCAGGGGGTGAGATCTTGCGTGGAGCCCCAGATCGAGGGAGATTATCAGTGGTCTTGTATGTCTTCCATTTCCTAATAATTGCTCCCACAGTTGATTTCTTCAAACCAAGCTGCTTACCTATTGCAGATTCAGTCTTCCCAGCCTGGTGCAGGTCTACAATTTTGTTTCTGGTGTCCTTTGACAGCTTTTTGGTCTTGGCCATAGTGGAGTTTGTAGTTTGACTTTTTGAGGCTGTGGACAGGTGTCTTTCATACTGATAACAAGTTCAAACAGGTGCCATTAATACAGGCAACGAGTGGAGGACAGAGGAGCCTCTTAAAGAAGAAGTTACAGGTCTGTGAGAGTCAGAAATCTTGCTTGTTTGTAGGTAAACAGGCAATAAAGGGAGAGGATAAAGAGACAAAACACTGGAGACGTACAGATGTATCAGAGGTCTGAACCATCTTCATACGCCAACAGGAGACCATGTGCTGGCCAAGACATAGCTTATAATTAGCAGAGGCACGGTCAAGTCCCTGTTTCCATGAAAAAACAATGTGTTTAATTTACATTTCAACAACAGCTGGCTAAATGTGTATTATGTGTAAGTCTTTGTGCAGGTTGCAACTCCCCAACGTGCTCGGGAGGGGAGAAGGTCAAGTCATGCGTCCTCCAGAACATGACCTGCCATGCTGCGATTCTTAACACCTGCTTGCTTAACCTGGAAGCCAGCTGCACCAATGTCTCGGAGCAAACTGACAACTGAAGTGAGTCTGCAGGCGCCCGGCCCGCTACAAGGAGTCGCTAGAGTGAGATGAGCCAAGTAAAGCCCCCCGGCCAAACCCTCCCCTAACCCCGGACAGCGCTGTGCCAATTATGCACCGCCCTATCGGACTCCCGGTCGTGACACAGAATGGGATCAAACCCCAGGCTGTAGTGACGCCTCAAAACTGCGATGCAGTACCTTAGACACCTGCACCACACGGGAGGCCCCAAATGTATGTTTTAACAATGCTCATGAGAACACAGAGATTATTTATGCAGTTGGAGTAACCAATGCAAAAATGTGTTGCATGTGATGGGTAAGTATTCCAAACTACCTTTAGTTGAAGTTCAAGTTCTGTAGATAAAGTCTAAAACCTAGTCATTATACATACTTTGGTCCTGGCCTTGCTGTGTTGACGAGTTGACTAGTGCTGCAGGCAGATTGTTTGACAGGAGAGGAAGACAGAATTTCTTTTATAGTTGAAAGTACAGACGGCCTCTCTCTGTGTCCCTGACTGCACCTGCGCTGTTAAAGCCAGACACACACCGTTCCGTCTTGTCCACACCTCTGACAGATCAGTGACCTTGTTTTAAGCCTGTGGCAGGGTGTGTGCATGTGTGTTCATGTCTGTGTGTGCATGTGTTGCTCACTAAAGAGCTTGTCGGAAGATTTTACGACCTTGTTTACCTTTTGAAGGAATTTTGTCACAACATCTGAGATGGAAGAATGGGTTGGAGAGTCAGACAGGGAGGGAGAGGTGTATGAAAGGGTAGAAAGAGAGAGTGGTGGACACCTGCACTCATCTGCAAGAATGCTAGTTTTCACCAGACCCTCTCCAAGCTTAACCCTTAATGCCGAGGGGAGGTATGTGTGTGAGAGAGAGCGAGAGAGCGCGCGCGCGCGCGAGAGAGAGAGAGAGCGAGAGAGAGAGAGAGAGAGAGAGAGAGAAAGAGAGAGAGAGAGAGAGAAAGAGTGAGAGGGAAAGAGAAGACATGTATTGCCTGGGGATGTATAGAAGGAGGATCACTTAGCTGACTCTCACGCAGTACTTTCATCATCAAAGGCACTGCAATACAACCTACCCAATACACACACACACACGCCTCGAAGCAACAGATGCCTTTGTGACATACAGATATAGAGTACCAGTCAAAAGTTTGGACACACTTACTCATTCAAGGGTTTTTCTTTATTTGTACTATTTTCTACATAATAGAATAATAGTGAAGACATCAAAACTATGAAATAACACATATGGAATCCTGTAGTAACCAAAACAAATGTTAAACAAATCAAAATATATTCTACATTTGAGATTCTTCAAAGTAGCCAACCTTTGCCTTGATGACAGCTTTGCACACACTTGGCATTCTCTCAACCAGCTTCACCTGGTATGCTTTTCCAACAGTCTTGAAAGAGTTCCCATATATGCTGAGCACTTGTTGGCTGCTTTTCCTTCACTCTGCAGTCCAACTCATCCCAAACCTACTCAATTGGGTTGAGCTTCGGTGATTGTGGAGGCCAGGTCATCTGACGCAGCACTCGATCGCTCTCCTTCTTGGTTAAATAGCCCTCACACAGCCTGGAGGTGTGTTGGATCATTATCCTGTTGAAAAACAAATAATAGTCCCATTCAGTGCAAACCAGATGGGATGGCGTATCGCTGCAGAATGCTGTGGTAAACATCCTGGTGAAGTGTGCCTTGAATTAAAAATCACTGACAGCATCACCAGCAAAGCACCCCTACACCATCACACCTCCTCCTCCATGCTTCACGGTGGGAACCACACATACCGAAATCATCCGATCACCTACTCTGCATCTCACAGCTTTTGGACTGTCCAAAAAGGACAGATGTCCACCGGTCTAATGTCCATTGCTTGTGTTTCTTGACCCCAGTCCTTCTTCTTATTGGTGTCCTTTACTAGTGGTTTCTTTGCAGCAATTCGACCATGAAGGCCTGATTCATGCGGTCTCCTCAGAACAGTTGCTGTTGAGATGTATTACTTGAACTCCGTGAAGCATTTATTTGGGCTGCAATTTCTGTGGCTAGTAACTCTAATGAACGTATCCCCTGCAGCAGAGGTAACTCTGGGTCTTCCTTTCCTGTGGCGGTTCTCATGAGATCCAGTTTCATCATAGCGCTTGATGGGACTGCACTTGAAGAAACTTCAAAAGTTCTTGAAATGTTCCAGATTGACTGACCTTCATATCTTAAAGTAATAATAGACTGTCATTTCTCTTTGTGTATTTGAGCTGTTCTTGCCATAATTTGGATTTAGTCTTTTACCAAATAGGGCTATTATCTGTATACCACCACTACCTTGTCACAACACAACTGATTGGCTCAAACGCATTAAGAAGGAAAGAAATTCCACAAATTAACTTTTAACAAGGCACACCTGATAATTGAAATGCATTCCAGGTGACTACCTCATGAACCTGGTTGAGAAAATGCCAAGAGTGTGCAAAGCTGTCATCAAGGCAAAGGGTGGCTTTGAAGAATCTCAAATTTTAAATATATATTTTTTGGTTACTACAGGATTCCATATGTGTTATTTTATAGTTTTGATGTCTTCACTATTATTCCACAGTAAAATATAGACAAACCCTGGAATGAGTAGGTGTGTCCAAACTTTTGATTGGTACTGTTTATACACCGATCTACACATTAAGACACACCCACCATTTCTTTGTCCATATTTGTCTTCCTCTCTGATCCTGTATTTGAAGAAGTAAACAGAATCCCTCCTGTCCTTCCGTCCCTCGCTCCATCTTTCCTCTTTCAGTATCACCATCAGTCTTTGCACGCTGATGCCAGCATGCTGTGGAGTGGCAATAAATCATCTTAGCCAATGCAGGACCATTCACAGTACCACGTACACCCCCCCACTGTACCACACACACACACACACACACACACACACACACACACACACACACACACACACACACACACACACACACACACACACACACACACACACACACACACACACACACACACACCCTTGACTGTACCTTCCTAGTTGTAGCCCATTAGATATGGCGTGTCTCTCTAAACATTTAGATGTTTTAGATTTATTGGGGAAGCCGTCTACTCACTGCAAGTCTAGCATGATGTCTTTTATTGGACGAGAAGTGTGAGGTATCCCGTTTCACAGACACACAAATGTGTATGCACGCACGCAAATACACACACACATGCAAACACACACAGACCGAAGCACATGCACACGCATGCACATGATATCTTCCACAGCATAGACAAACAGTTAAGCCAGCTGTGCTCCATGCCTCGACAGCTCTATCCCATAGGGTGTGTGTGTAAGTGTGTTGTGTGTGCTCATCATTTTCAGCTTGTATACTTGGTGGTGGGAAGAATATGTCTCTGTGCTCATTATCTTTAGTGCAGGTGCACTTTCTCCTCCACATCTGAATTCTCTGACACACATCCATAGATGAATGTCAATGGGAGAATATCTCTGCTGAAATGGAAGTTATCAGATTTTTATCCACAGTAACTTATGACTTCCTCTCTTTCTCTCTCCTTTGCTATGTGCAGAGGAGGCGGTCTCTCTGTCCAGAGTAACTCTATCTGTGACTTTATCTGTGTGTCTGATGGTATCGTTACAGGTTGTGTTGTCCAGCCTGCTCCTGTGGCCAATAATGGGGATTAAACCTGATCACAACAACAGATAGCATCTTTACTCAAATCTCTAATTCACTCACACATTGTCTCAATCGTCAGATATGGTCAGTGTGTGCCTGTGTTCTATTTTACTTGCTGCCAGTAAGGAATGGATCACTCATTTGCAGTTAAAATCTGCTAGGGTTTTTGAATGAAGATAAGCTGAAAGCTGGGTTAGTTGGTTTACTACAGGGAGAAGACTAATAGGGAACTGCATCAGAATACAAACCTCCCAATGCTCTTGTCTTCTACTCTCTTGAAACACTCCTCTTTGGACAAAACACAGACCTTAAAGCACCAGCTACAACTATAACTGGCCGTTCCAGCAATTGGTTGCCTTTTGAGTAGTGTAACTTGTAGTGTAACTTGTAGGATTAAAACAAATGCTTCTAATTTTAACATTATGTCATGAAGATCACATGTTCAACTTAATTAAAAATGTTTTCCCATCTCAAGAGGTTGAATTAAAAAAAAGACTATACTAAGCGCCTATTAAGGTAACCGTAACAGGGTTGATAATTTAATCTTAAATCAGCCATAAATCCCCTTGTGAGAGGGGCAATTGAATGCTAGCTTCACAAACAAAATGCAATTCGTAAAAAAAACATTTCTGTCCTGTCTATCTATGGGTAACAGTTTTCCACCACAAAACACCAGAAAATGGCCAAAAGAGTAGAACCAGCTCACCTGCTTTTACTTCTTCATATTTAAAAAGTAATAGTTTCACAATATTAAAATGAGAGTTCAGTTCACGTAACAAGGTGGACCATAAAATGAGGGACAGGATTTGTTAACCTTAAAATGAATTACTCATCACATAATAATCGGCAGAAATAACTTAGTCAAAGAAACATAACAACTAGGACTTTACAATGATGGTGACAACTTGAAGTGTTTGGGTTACTAGAAGTCACAGAGGGACATGTCAAAATGCTGAATTCTGGCACATTAGCAAGTCTTATATTCATATTAAAAATCATATTTATAGAATTTTCCATGTGGTCTATATTAAAGGAAACCTCATTTAATATAACAGACTTGTAAAATTCCACATGAACAATTTCTACTTAAAATATCAAAGGGACGCAAAAGGCACTCATTTCATGGAACAACCCAACTGTTACACACACACACACACACACACACACACACACACACACACACACACACACACACACACACACACACACACACACACACACACACACACACACACACACACACACACACACACACATGCACACACACGTGCACAGAGAGCATGTAAGAGCATCACTCTCCCATCACTATCCCCTTCATGCCCCCCCCCCTCTCCTGAAGTGGGAGTGTGAGAAACAGGCAGGTAGATTATCATCAACAGCTCCTCCATCCAGCATCACCCCTGAGAGAGCATGGGACCACAACCGGTGTGTGTGTGTGTCTCACACCTCATCCATTACTTCCTGAGCCAGGCGTCAGCACATTAGCTCCAGAGCTTATATATATAGAGAGAGAGAAAGAGGGAGAGAGTGAGTGACAGAGATAGTGAGAGAGAGCGAAAGAGGGAGAGAGGGAAAGAGGGAGAGAGTGACAGAGAGAGAGAGAGAGAGAGAGAGAGAAAGAGAGAGAGAGAGAGAGAGGGAGAGAGAGAGAGAGAGAAAGAGAGAGAGAGAGAAAGAGGGAGAGTGACAGAGATAGAGAGGGAGGGAAAGAGAGAGTGACAAATAGCGAGAGGGAAAGAGAGAGTAACAGATAGCGAGAGAGAGTGAAAGAGGGAGAGAGTGACAGAGATAGAGAGAGGGAAAGAGGGAGAGTGACAGAGATAGAGAGAAAGAGGGAGAGAGTGACAGAAATGGAGAGAGAGAGGGAAAGAGAGAGAGAGTGACAGAGAAAGAGAGAGAAAGGGAAGTTGTATAGTACGGTGAGAAAGTGACTACATTTTCCGCTTTACTTCAGAGTCTAGTGCCATACTGATTTGAGTGGGCTTTAAGATGATCATGCATCAAAATGCAGATGTGAAAGATACAGCCACAAATGAAATGATGGCAGTAAGCACCCTTGATTAAAGATGAGCAAAAATAAGACCATTCCTCCATAAGTGCAAACCAAAGCATATCAAGGATCTGGAAATACGCAGTTTAACGTACAGTTGAAGTCGGAAATTTACATACACTTAGGTTGGAGTCATTTAAACCAGTTTTTCAACCACTCCACTAATTTCTTGTTAACAATCTATAACTTTGGCAAGTCGGTTAGGACATCTACTTTGTGCTTAACACAAGTAATTTTTCCAACAATTGTTTACAGACAGATTATTTCACTTATAATTCACTATATCACAATTCCAGTGGATCAGAAGTTTACAAACACTAAGTTGACTGTGCCTTTTTAAACAGTTTGGAAAATTCAAAAAAATTATGTCATGGCTTTAGAGGCTTCTGATAGGCTAATTGACATCATTTGAGTCAATTGGAAGTGTACCTGTGGATGTATTTCAAGGCCTACCTTCAAACTCAGTGCCTCTTTGCTTGACATCATGGGAAAATCACAAGAAATCAACCAAGACCTCAGAAAAAAATTGTAGACCTCCACAAGTGGTTAATCCTTGGGAGCAATTTCCAAATGCCTGAAGGTACCACGTCCATCTGTACAAACAATAGTACACAAGTATAAACACCATGGGACCACGCAGCTGTCTTACCGCTCAGGAAAGAGACGTGTTCTGTCTCCTAGAGATGAACGTACTTTGGTGCAAAAAGTGCAAATCAATTCCAGAACAACAACAAAGGACCTTGTGAAGATGCTGGAGGAAACAGGTACACATGTATCTATATCCACAGTAAAACAAGTCCTATATCGACATAACCTGAAAAGCCGCTCAGCAAGGAAGAAGCCACTGCTCCAAATCCGCCATAAAAAAGCCAGACTACGGTTTATAACTGCACATGGGGACAAAGATCGTACTTTTTGGATAAATGTCTTCTGGTCTGAGGAAACAAAAATAGAACTGTTTGGCCATAATGACCATCGATATCTTTGGAGGAAAAAGGGGGATGCTCACAAGCCGAAGAACACCATCCCAACCGTGAAGCACGGGGTGGCAGCATCATGTTGTGGGGGTGCTTTGCTGCAGGAGGGACTAATGGCATCATGAGGATTGAAAATTATGTGGATATATTGAAGCAACATCTCAAGACATCACCAAGTTAAAGCTTGGTTGTAAATGGGTCTTCCAAACCGACAATGACCCCAAGCATACTTCCAAAGTTGTGGCAAAATGGCTTAAGGACAACAAAGTCAAGGTATTAGAGTGGCCATCACAAAGCTCTGATCTCAATCCTATAGAAAATGTGTGGGCAGAACTGAGAAAGCATGGGTGAGCAAGGAGCCTACAAACCTGACTCAGTTACACCAGCTCTGTCAGGAGGAATGGGCCAAAATTCACCCAACTCATTGTGGGAAGCTTATGGAAGGCGACCCGAAACGTTTGACCCAAGTTAAGCAATTTAAAGGCAATGCTACCAAATACTAATTGAGTGTATGTAAACTTCTGACCCACTGGGAATGTGATGAAAGAAATAAAAGCCAAAATAAATAATTTTCTCTATTATTATTCGGACATTTCACATTCTTAAAATAAAGTGGTGATCCTAACTGACCTAAGACAGGAAATTTTACTGGGATTGAATGCCAGGAATTGTGAAAAACTGAGTTCAAATATATTTGGCTAAGGTGTATGTAAACCTCCGACTTCAACTGTATCTATCTGAAGTGACCGTGTTTTTATGCATTTGATGATATAATCTTGATACTCCTTCCCTGTCTTGGCTGTGTGCTTAGGGTCAATGTCCTGTTGGAAGGTGCTGAGTGCTCTGGAGCAGGTTTTCATCAAGGATCTCTCTGTACTTTGCTCCCTTCATCTTTCCCTCAATCCTGACGAGACTCCCAGTCCCTGCTGCTGAAAAACATCCACCATGCTTCACTGTAGGGATGGTGCCATGTTTCCTCCAGACATGACAGGCCAAGGAGTTCAATCTTGGTTTCATCAGACTAGAGAATCTTGTTTTTCATGGTTTGAGTTCTTTAGGTGCCTTCTGGCAAATTTCAAGCAGGCTATCATGCGCCATTTACTGAGGAGTGGTTTCCGTCAAGTCACTCTACCATAAAGGCCTGATTGGTGGAGTGCTGCAGAGATGGTTGTCCTTCTGGAAGGTTCTCCCATCTCCACAGAGGAACTCTGGAGCTCTATCAGAGTGACCATCGGGTTCTTGGTTACCTTTCTGACCAAGACCCTTCTTTCTCGATTGCTCAGTTTGGCTGGGCGGCCAGCTCTAGGAAGAGTCTTGGTAGTTCCAAACTTTTTACATTTAAGAATGATGGAGGCCACTTTCGTCTTGGACCTTCAATGCTGCAGAAATGATTTGGTACCCTTCCACAGATCTGTGCTTTGACACAATCCTGTCTTGGCACTCCACAAAAAAATTCCTTCGGCCTCATGGCTTGGTTTTTGCTGTTAACTGTGGGACCTTATAAAGACAGGTGTGTGCCTTCCCAAATCATGTCCAACCAATTGAATTTATCACAGGTGGACTCCAATCAAGTTGTAGAAACATCTCAAGGATGATCAATGGAAACAGGATGCACCTGAACTCAATTTTGAGTCTCATAGCAAAGGGTCTGAATAGTTATGTAAATAATGTATTTACATAACCTGTTTTCACTTTGTCATTATGGGGTATTGTGTGTAGATTGGTGAGGGGAAAAAATCAATTTGATCAATTTTAGAATAAGGCTGTAAAGTAACAAAATGTAGAAAAAGGAAGTGGTCTGAATACTTTACAAATTCATTGATCTCACAGTTAAATGATGTTGTTCAGCCAGGTGTGCTAGAGAGAAACAGCTTCTGTAGGACGAAACACCATACATCAGGCACACTGTCAGCTCCCATTATTACTGCTGTCCAGTAGTCTTTGTGTTCATCATTACCACTGTTGTCCAGTAGTCTTTGTGTTCATCATTACTATTGTCCAGTAGTCTTTGTGTTCATCATTACTACTGCTGTACAGTAGTCTTTGTGCTCATCATTACTACTGCTGTCCAGTAGTCTTTGTGTTCATCATTACCACTGCTGTCCAGTGGTCTTTGTGTTCATCATTACTATTGTCCAGTAGTCTTTGTGCTCATCATTACTACTGCTGTCCAGTAGTCTTTGTGCTCATCATTACTACTGCTGTACAGTAGTCTTTGTGTTCATCATTACCACTGCTGTCCAGTGGTCTTTGTGTTCATCATTACTATTGTCCAGTAGTCTTTGTGTTCATCATTACCACTGCTGTCCAGTGGTCTTTGTGTTCATCATTACTATTGTCCAGTAGTCTTCGTGCTCATCATTACTACTGCTGTACAGTAGTCTTTGTGCTCATCATTACTACTGCTGTCCAGTGGTCTTTGTGTTCATCATTACTATTGTCCAGTAGTCTTTGTGCTCATCATTACTACTGCTGTCCAGTAGTCTTTGTGCTCATCATTACCACTGCTGTCCAGTGGTCTTTGTGTTCATCATTACTATTGTCCAGTAGTCTTTGTGTTCATCATTACCACTGCTGTCCAGTGGTCTTTGTGTTCATCATTACTACTGCCGTACAGTAGTTTTTGTGTTCATCATTACTACTGCTGTCCAGTAGTCTTTGTGTTCATCATCATTACCACTGCTGTCCAGTAGTTTTTGTGTTCATCATTACTACTGCTGTACAGTAGTCTTTGTGCTCATCATTACCACTGCTGTCCAGCGGTCTTTGTGTTCATCATTACTATTGTCCAGTAGTCTTTGTGTTCATCATTACTACTGCTGTCCAGTAGTGTTTGTGCTCATCATTACTACTGCTGTACAGTAGTCTTTGTGTTCATCATTACTACTGCTGTCCAGTAGTCTTTGTGTTCATCATTACCACTGCTGTCCAGTGGTCTTTGTGTTCATCATTACTATTGTCCAGTAGTCTTTGTGTTCATCATTACTACTGCCGTACAGTAGTCTTTGTGTTCATCATTACCACTGCTGTCCAGTAGTTTTTGTGTTCATCATTACAACTGCTGTACAGTAGTCTTTGTGTTCATCATTACCACTGCTGTCCAGTGATCTTTGTGTTCATCATTACTATTGTCCAGTAGTCTTTGTGTTCATCATTACTACTGCTGTCCAGTAGTCTTTGTGTTCATCATTACTACTGCTGTACAGTAGTCTTTGTGTTCATCATTACTATTGTCCAGTAGTCTTTGCATTCATCATTACTACTGCTGTCCAGTAGTCTTTGTGTTCATCATTACTACTGCTGTACAGTAGTCTTTGTGTTCATCATTACTATTGTCCAGTAGTCTTTGTGTTCATCATTACTACTGCTGTCCAGTGGTCTTTGTGTTCATCATTACTATTGTCCAGTAGTCTTTGTGTTCATCATTACTACTGCTGTCCAGTAGTCTTTGTGTTCATCATTACCACTGCTGTCCAGTAGTTTTTGTGTTCATCATTACCACTGCTGTCCAGTAGTTTTTGTGTTCATCATTAATACTGCTGTACAGTAGTGTTTGTGCTCATCATTACTACTGCTGTACAGTAGTCTTTGTGTTCATCATTACTACTGCTGTCCAGTAGTTTTTGTGTTCATCATTACTACTGCTGTCCAGTAGTGTTTGTGTTCATCATTACTACTGCTGTCCAGTAGTCTTTGTGTTCATCATTACCACTGCTGTCCAGTGGTCTTTGTGTTCATCATTACTATTGTCCAGTAGTCTTTGTGTTGATCATTACTACTGCTGTACAGTAGTCTTTGTGTTCATCATTACTACTTGTCAGGATTTGGCCAGGGTTGTTCCGGGTTTTGGTCACTAGATGCCCCCATTGTGCTTTTTGACCTCATGTTTTTTCCCTTGTTCCCCATTATTATTTGCACCTGTGCCTCGTTTTCCCTGATTGTATTTAAACCCTTAGTTTCCCTCAGTTCTGTGCTCTGTGTTTGTATGTTAGCACCCAGCCCTAGTGTTCTGTGTATTCTTGTCGATTCCGGTGGATGCTCTTGTGGAATTCTGTTTTTATTTTTGAGTATCTCTTGAGGCTTTTTGTGCTATTCCTACCACCTTTTGGATTTGCCATTTTTTTGTATTGAAGGACTTCTCCTTTTTACTTTATTAAATACACCGTCTTAAGTACTGCTGTGTCTGCCTCATCTTCTGGGTTCTGCTGACTATTCGTGGCTCAGTTGGTTAAGTGACTGTTTCTCACTCCGGAGACCCAGGTTCGTAACCGGGTCCTGACAGAAACACAGAGCCAAAAATGAACCCAGAGGCAGCCAGTTCCCAGGATCTTTTTGCCATGCTGTCCCACCACCAGGAGACTGTCCAACGCCACGAAGCCGCCCTGGTTCAGCAAGAGGCCTTAATGGCTAGACATTCTCATCTTCTGTCGGAGATGCTGACTTCCATTAAGCAAATATCTGATCGTCTTACCCCGGCAACAGTTCCCGTCCCAGTACCTCAGATTCACGTACCCATGGCAGTTAACCCCCTGCCTGAACCTCGTCTTCCACCTCCCCAACGGTTCTCAGGTGATCCAAGTGCTTGTAAAGGGTTTCTCACCCAATGTTCTCTCTCCTTTGAGCTACAACCCTCGTCGTTTCCCACCGACCGGTCTAAGATCGCTTATATCATCACCCTGCTGTCGGAAAAAGCCCTGGCCTGGGCTACTGCTGTGTGGGATGCCCATAGTTCCTGCTGTGCCAGCTACTCTGCCTTTGCTGAGGAATTCAAACGAGTGTTTCAAGGCCCAAGCAGTGGTTCTGACTCAGCCAAACAGCTCCTGACTCTCCACCAAGGTGGGCGCAGCGTGACGGACTATGCCATCCAGTTCCGCACGGTGGCAGCAGCAAGTGGCTGGAACAACGAGGCGCTCACGGTGTGCTTTCTGAAAGGCCTTTCCGACACTATCCAAGATGAACTGGCCACTCGGGAACCACCGGACAATCTCGAGTCCCTGATCAAGTTGGCCTCACGCATTGACCAGCGTCTGAGAGAGAGAGAGAACTCAACCGTAGACCTCTAGTCCCTATCAGTCCCAGCTCTGAGTCCCCACCTTTATCCTCGCTGGCTCCATCGGAACCCATGCAGATTGGACGCATCTCCCAGGCTGAGAGAGACCGCCGGATGAGGGAGCGACGCTGTCTATATTGCGGCAAACCGGGCCATTTCCGTTCCACGTGTCCCGGGCTCCAGGGAAACGCTCTGTCCCGTACAGACCGGGGGGAACTGTAACGGGAAACATAACCTCCTCCCATCCGTCCAACTCCCGTCTGCTCATTCCAGTCACCCTCTCCTGGGACAACCACAAGCTTCACCTTCAAGCCTTGGTAGACTCTGGAGCCGCAGGTAACTTCATGGATGGTGTCTGGGCGAAGGAGAATGGCGTTCCCTCTGAACCTCTAAGTGAACCCATGAGGGTCACTACATTGGATGGAAGCCCTTTGGGATCTGGACTTGTCACTCATGTCACTACCTCCTTGCGACTTTCAGTTTCACACCAGGAATTGATGAACTTTCATTTGATCTCCTGTTCCGAGTTCCCTCTCGTCCTTGGATACCCCTGGCTTCACAGCCATAACCCTCACATCGACTGGTCTGTGGGCACTATCAAGCAGTGGGGTCCTACGTGCCAAGCTACTTGTATTTTCCAGAATTCCCCGAGTTCTACTCCCGAGTCTTTAGAATCCATCGACCTGACCCGAGTTCCCGAGCGTTACCATGACCTCAAACTGGTGTTTAGCAAACAGAGGGCCACCATGCTACCACCCCATAGACCTTACGATTGCCCCATCGACCTGTTTCCGGGCACTTGCCCCCAGGGGTCGGATCTTTTCCCTATCTCCACCCGAACGAGCTGCTATGGATACCTACATCAAGGACGCTCTGGAAGCAGGCCTCATGCGTCCATCCACCTCCCCGGCGGGAGCAGGGTTTTTCTTTGTGGCCAAGAAAGACGGTGGATTACGTCCTTGCATCGACTACCGGGGACTCAATGCCATAACCGTCCGTAACCGTTACCCGCTACCCCTTATGGCCACAGCCTTCGAGCTGCTCCAGGAAGCAGTTGTTTTCACTAAGCTTGACCTGCGGAACGCATACCATCTTGTGCGGATCAGACCTGGTGACGAGTGGAAGACCGCTTTCAACACGCCTACTGGTCACTATGAATACTTGGTGATGCCCTTCGGCCTGACCAACGCCCCAGCGGTGTTCAAGCGCTCATAAACGATGTGCTTAGGGATATGCTTAACATATTTGTGTTCGTTTACTTGGATGACATCCTCATCTTTTCGAGCTCCCTTCAAGAACACACTAAGCATGTCAGACAAGTACTCAAACGCCTCCTGGACAGCCATCTGTACGTTAAGCCGGAAAAATGTGAATTCCATTCATCCCGAGTACAATTCCTGGGATTTGTAGTGGAACCCGGTCGAGTCCAAATGGACCCCAGGAAGGTAGGGCGTTAGCGGATTGGCCCACCCCCAAATCCGTTAAGGAAGTTCAGCGTTTCCTGGGCTTCACAAACTTTTACCGCAAGTTCATCAAGAACTTCAGCTTGGTGGCAGCCCCTCTCTCAGCTTTAACCAAGGGTGGCAATGCAAGGTTTTTGTGGGGAAGAGAAGCTGAGACGGCCTTCCAAGGACTCAAGCAGCGCGTTCTCTCTGCTCCCATCCTGATACTACGGATGAACCATTTGTGGTGGAGGTAGACGCATCAGAGGTTGGTGTTGGAGCTGTCCTGTCTCAGAGGGGTGAAGACAAAAAGCTTCATCCGTGCGCTTTCTTCTCACACCGGCTTACCCCGACTGAGAGGAACTACGATGTGGGGGATCGTGAACTCCTAGCGGTTAAGATGGCATTGAAGGAATGGAGACACTGGCTCGAGGGGGCTTCTCACCCGTTTCAAGTGCTTACGGACCATAAAAATCTGGAGTATATCCAGCAGGCGAAGCGGTTGAACTCTAGACAAGCTAGATGGTCTCTTCAATCGATTCCAGTTTATCTTCACCTATCGGCCCGGGTCGAAGAATCTCAAACCGGATGCCCTGTCCCGAGTCTACGCTCCTGCCATTCGAGATGACACGGACATGCCTGTCCTTCCTGCTGCTAAGATTGTGGCTCCGATCTCGTGGCAAGTTGAGGATACCGTGAGACGTGCTCAAGCTAGCGAACCGGACCCGAAAGGAGGTCCTGCCAATCGGTTGTTTGTCCCCAAGGCAGTGAGGACTCAGGTCCTTCTGTGGGGGCACTCCTCTCGCCTCACCTGTCATCCGGGCGTAGGTCGCACCTTGGAGTTCATCCAGCGTAAGTTCTGGTGGCCTACCATAAGAGAAGACGTTGCCACTTTCGTCAATGCCTGTCCCGTGTGCTGTCAGGGCAAATCTTCTCATCTCCGCCCTCAAGGACTCCTTCACCCTTTACCTGTTCCCCACAGACCCTGGTCTCATATCTCATTGGACTTTATTACTGGACTTCCTCCATCCCATGGCAATACTACTATCCTAGTCATAATCGACAGGTTTTCAAAGGCGGCCAGGTTCGTCCCTCTGACTAAGTTACCTTCTGCCAAGGAAACGGCTGAGTTGGTAATTAATCATGTGTTGCGAGTCTTCGGCATTCCTCAAGATATGGTTTCTGACAGAGGTCCCCAGTTCGCCTCAAGGTTTTGGAAGGCCTTCTGCCAACTCATGGGGGCTTCTGCCAGTCTATCTTCAGGGTACCATCCGGAGTCCAACGGCCAAACAGAGAGGATGAATCAAGAGCTGGAAACCACCCTCCGATGTATGACTCGTGACAACCCGTCCACATGGTCATCCTTTATTGTTTGGGCCGAATACGCGCACAACACCTTGCGCTCCTCCTCCACTGGTATGTCCCCGCACGAGTGTCAGTTTGGCTATGCTCCTCCATTGTTCCCGGACCAGGAGGCAGAAGTCAGAGTGCCTTCAGCCTTGAAGTTCGTCAGACGCTGTCGGCTTATGTGGAGGAAGACCCGTCTTAATCTTATGCGTTCCTCACAGAGGTACCAACAACAAGCCAACAGACGTCGCCGTCCCGGGCCTACCCTGCGCCCGGCCAGAGAGTCTGGCTCTCCACAAGAGACTTACCTCTACGGGTGGAGTCTCGCAAGCTTTCCCAAAAATACATCGGTCCCTTCAAGGTTGCCAGGAGAGTTAACCCAGTTTCTTATCGCCTACACTTACCCAGATCCCTTAAGATTAATCCCACATTTCACATTTCATTGTTAAAACCTGTTGTTTTTTTCTCCCCTTGTCCCGGCAGACAGACCTCCCCCTCCGCCTCGTGTCATTGGAGGTCAGCCGGCTTATACCGTCCATCGGATACTGGATTCCCGCCGGGTGCAGCGGTCCTGGCAGTATCTGGTGGACTGGGAAGGCTACGGTCCCGAGGAGCGCTCCTGGGTTCCTGCCTAAGACATCCTGGACCCTGACCTCATTCGTCAGTTCAGGGCCCTCCACCCTGAGAGAGCTGGTAGGAACGTCAGGCGCCGTTCCTAGGGGGGGGATTCTGTCAGGATTTGGCCAGGGTTGTTCCGGGTTTTGGTCACTAGATGCCCCCATTGTGCTTTTTGAACTCATGTTTTTTCCCTTGTTCCCCATTATTATTTGCACCTGTGCCTCGTTTTCCCCTGATTGTATTTAAACCCTAAATTTCCCTCAGTTCTGTGCTCTGTGTTTGTATGTTAGCACCCAGCCCTAGTGTTCTGTGTATTCTTGTCGATTCCGGTGGATGCTCTTGTGGAATTCTGTTTTTATTTTTGAGTATCTCTTGAGGCTTTTTGTGCTATTCCTACCACCTTTTGGATTTGCCATTTTTTTGTATTGAAGGACTTCTTCTCCTTTTTATTTTATTAAATACATCGTCTTAAGTACTGCTGTGTCTGCCTCATCTTCTGGGTTCTGCTGACTATTCGTGGCTCAGTTGGTTAAGTGACTGTTTCTCACTCCGGAGACCCAGGTTCGTAACCGGGTCCTGACACTACTGCTGTCCAGTGGTCTTTGTGTTCATCATTACTATTGTCCAGTAGTCTTTGTGTTCATCATTACTACTGCTGTCCAGTAGTCTTTGTGTTCATCATTACTACTGCTGTACAGTAGTCTTTGTGTTCATCATTACCACTGCTGTCCAGTAGTCTTTGTGTTCATCATTACTACTGCTGTCCAGTTGTCTTTGTGTTCATCATTACTATTGTCCAGTAGTCTTTGTTCATCATTACTACTGCTGTCCAGTAGTCTTTGTGTTCATCATTACCACTGCTGTCCAGTAGTCGTTGTGTTCATCATTACTACTGCTGTCCAGTTGTCTTTGTGTTCATCATTACTATTGTCCAGTAGTCTTTGTGTTCATCATTACTACTGCTGTCCAGTAGTCTTTGTGTTCATCATTACCACTGCTGTCCAGTAGTCTTTGTGTTCATCATTACTACTGCTGTCCAGTAGTCTTTGTTCTTCATTACTACTGCTGTCCAGTAGTCTTTGTTCTTCATTACCACTGCTGTCCAGTTGTCTTTGTGTTCATCATTACTATTGTCCAGTAGTCTTTGTGTTCATCATTACTACTGCTGTCCATTAGTCTTTGTGTTTGTCATTACTACTGCTTTCCCGTAGTCTTTGTGTTCATCATTACTATTGTCCAGTAGTCTTTGTGTTCATCATTACTACTGCTGTCCATTAGTCATTGTGTTTGTCATTACTACTGCTTTCCAGTAGTCTTTGTGTTCATCATTACTACTGCTGTCCATTAGTCTTTGTGTTTGTCATTACTACTGCTTTCCTGTAGTCTTTGTGTTCATCATTACTATTGTCCAGTAGTCTTTGTGTTCATCATTACTGCTGCTGTCCAGTAGTCTTTGTGTTCATCATTACTGCTGCAGTCCAGTAGTCTTTGTGTTTGTCATTACTGCTGCAGTCCAGTAGTCTTTGTGTTTGTAATTACTACTGCTGTCCAGTAGTCTTTGTGTTCGTCATTACTACTGCTGTCCAGTAGTCTTTGTGTTCATCATTACTATTGTCCAGTAGTCTTTGTTCTTCATTACTACTGCTGTCCAGTAGTCTTTGTGTTCATCATTACTACTGCTGTCCAGTAGTCTTTGTGTTCATCATTACTATTGTCCAGTAGTCTTTGTTCATCATTACTACTGCTGTCCAGTAGTCTTTGTGTCTGTCATTACTACTGCTGTCCAGTAGTCTTTGTGTTCGTCATTACTACTGCTGTCCAGCATTCTTTGTGTTCGTTATTACCACTGCTGTCCAGTAGTCTTTGTGTTCATCATTACTACTGCTGTCCATTAGTCTTTGTGTTTGTCATTACTACTGCTGTCCAGTAGTCTTTGTGTTCGTCATTACTACTGCTGTCCAGTAGTCTTTGTGTTCGTCATTACTACTGCTGTCCAGTAGTCTTTGTGTTCGTTATTACCACTGCTGTCCAGTAGTCTTTGTGTTCATCATTACCACTGCTGTCCAATAGTCTGTGTGTTCATCATTACTACTGCTGTCCATTAGTCTTTGTTTGTCATTACTACTGCTTTCCAGTAGTCTTTGTGTTCATCATTACTATTGTCCAGTAGTCTTTGCATTCATCATTACTACTGCTGTCCAGTAGTCTTTGTGTTCATCATTACTGCTGCAGTCCAGTAGTCTTTGTGTTTGTAATTACTACTGCTGTTCAGTAGTCTTTGTGTGCGTAATTACCACTGCTGTCCAGTAGTCTTTGTGTTCATCATTACTTCTGCCATCCAGTAGTCTTTGTGTTCATCATTACTACTACTGTCCAGTAGTCTTTGTGTTTGTCATTACCACTGCTGTCCAGTAGTCTTTGTGTTCGTCATTACTACTGCTGTCCAGTAGTCTTTGTGTTTGTCATTACTACCGCTATCCAGTAGTCTTTGTTTGTCATTACTACCGCTATCCAGTAGTCTCTGTGTTCGTCATTACTACTGCTGTCCAGTAGTCTTTGTGTTTGTCATTACTACTGCTGTCCATTAGTCTTTGTGTTTGTCATTATTACTGCTTTCCAGTAGTCTTTGTGTTTGTCATTACTACTGCTGTCCAGTAGTCTTTGTGTTTGTCATTACTACTGCTATCCAGTAGTCTTTGTGTTTGTCATTACTACTGCTGTCCAGTAGTCTTTGTTTTCATTGTTTACATACCAAATACACTCATGTCAGATAATAGAGGCAAAACGTTAATTTGTTTTCAAACTACAAAGACACGCACACCCACAGACCAACATGGCATAGCTCCAGTCTAAATAGTTTATATTAAGATAGGCTGGGAAATGGTTTCAGAGAGACTGTATCCCCCCATACACACACCCAGTCAGGCTCTCATGAGGAGGATCACAAGAGGCATGGGTGAGCCAACTACACCACAGACAGGAAGATATATGCAGGGCCAAACACACACAGTGAGAAACAGACACACACACAGACGGTTCATTATAACTTGCTGTTTGAACAGGTGTCTGGCTGACAAGAGACAGTGTTGTGTGTGTGTGTGAGTGAGATGAGTCAGTGAGACATCACTCTCCACCTGAACCTGTGAAAGCCGATTCTTTCTAAAGCTGCTTGTCCAAAACATCACTGTCTTAGCTAACCTGCGGACACCATGCTTTAGGCTACTTCTCCTCGCTCTGTTCAAATGACTAAGACAACACACGCACTAAAGGACCTAACAAGGGGAAATACTGGGAGAGATCACTTTCTAACATTTAAATGCTAATGGCTTTATTTTATTATCAGCATCCAGGAAGTACATTCCCCTGCCATGTGCTTTACAAAGACAACGGAGAGAGTTGAAGTTGGAAGTTTACATACACCTTCGCCAAATACATTTAAACTCAGCTGTTCACAAATCCTGACATTTAATCCTAGTAAAAATTCCCTGTTTGAGGTCAGTTAGGATCACCACTTTATTTTAAGAATGTGAAATGTCAGAATAATAGTTGAGAGAATGATCTATTTCAGCTTTCATTTCTTTCATGCCCATGGTTTTGGAATGAGATGTTCAACGAGCAGGTGTCCACATACTTTTGGTCATGTATTGTATATGTCTAAGGGTAACTTCTACCTGTTGTCTTTAGAACAATTTATTAAACAAACGTGGCATGTTCAGAAACCTTTAAATGGAACATTGGAAGTTCTGCATCATCAGCTCTTTCCTTCTTGACCCTTTAGTTAGTCAGGGCCAAACCCTAACATGAGTAGGGCTGGCACAATTATTGTATAATCATGTAACTGACAAATTTGGACAGTAACCATGAACTAAAATAAAGTATTGTCCTAATACAATAATACATATTTTAGGAGAAGGGAGGATTCAACTTTATATTCAAGTAGATATACAGTATGTACAGTACAATTTCAAATATTTCACTGAGTTACAGTTCATAGAAAATCAGTCAATTGAAATAAATAAATTAGGCCCTATTCTATGGATTTCACAACTGGGCAGGGGTGCAGACATGGGTGGGCCTTGTAGGGCATAGGCCCACCCATTCCGGAGCCAGGCCCAGCCAAACAGATTAGTTTTCACCATAAAAGGGCTTTATTACAGACAGAAATGCCGCCTCAGCACTGGTCCCCCCCCTCAGGCAATCCTGCAGGTGAAGAAGCTTGTTGTGGAGGTCCTGGGCTGGCTTGGTTACACGTGATCTGGGGTTGTGAGGCCAGTTGGACGTACTGACAAATTCTCTAAAATGACACTGAAGGCAGCTTATGGTAGAGAAATTAATATTCAATTGTCTAACAGCAGCTCTGGTGGACATTCCCTGCAGTCAGCATGACAATTGCACGCTCCCTCAAAACTTGAGTCATCTGTGGAATTGCATTGTGACAAAACTGCACATTTTAAAGTGGCCTTTTATTGTCCCCAGCACAAGGTACACATGGGTAATGATCATACTGTGTCATTAGCTTATTGATATGTCGCACCTGTCAGGTGGACAGGTTATCTTGGCAAAGGAGAAAAACTCACTAACAGGGAAGTAAACAAATTTGTGCACAACATGAGAGAAATAATCCTTTTTTAAAGAAACATTTCTGGATTTTTTTTATTTCAGCTCATGAAACATGAGGCCACACGTTTATATGTTTGTGTTAAGTGGTTACCCAATAGCAGTTTTACAAGAAATGGGTAATGTTGGTAATAATTTTAAGAGCAGCACGGCATGATCGGAAGGAGAAACTTAAATTTACAAAAGATGCATGCGGTCAAAACCATTTATTTTTTTGATACAAGTGTGTTGTATTCATGGTCATAGCCTATGTTTAAAGATTACAAGCTCAAAACCTCTTTCAACAAAAATGACAATCGTGGCTATTTCCATGACAATTAATCATTACCCAACATTCCATAATAGTCCCTAAACATGAAGACTGTGTGTAAACCATGCCAATAGGAAATTCTCATGAAATTCCATCATGTAAACATGGTTCTGGAGTTTGGATTTGGCTGTTAATGCATGGGAATCCATATCCTTTGTGTATGCCTGTTGGTCTCTGCTTTAGCCAAACTGTCCTGTCTAAACCTTTGTGTACTTATTAATACTGGGACAGTCAGGCAGCCAGTCTAGGTAAAACAAGGGTGTGACTCTAAACCGACAGAAAATGTAAGTGTGTGTGGGTAGGTTATCCCATCCAAGAATTTGATCTACTCAAAACAAAATATGTGAGATCTGGGATAACAACATTTCCTTACATCAGTACCAATCAAAAGACAGGATGGAGTTTATTGGCCAATGAAATGGCAATTATTTCTAGAAGTCAATCATGTCGCTTTGGATCTAGAACAGTGGTGTCAGCCAACTAAAGGTTAGTTCTTTGTGTTCCAGAATCAATACAAAAATAACTCTCAATAGTTTCTCAGAATAGAGCTAACGTACTTAACAAAATACTGGCAGCAATAAATTAAGTATATTTCAGCATTTTACATCAAATCTGATCCGATTAAAAAAATGTGACATTTAAATTCACATATATAGTATGCAACCATTTCAAACCTTGAGGACTCCCTTTGTGTCTCTACCAGTTCTGAAGCGAAAAAGGTAGAAGTTGCTCCTAACCATTGGTCTAGGATTAGATATTCTTTTATACCCTCAACAGTTAAGATAAGAATTGAGAAATGACAAACTGATTCTTGATCTGGGGTTAAGGCCAACTTGTACCTGAAGCCTTTTAACTATTGCCTGGGTTTACAAAGCAACACTAACGCCCCCTAAAGGCAGACTGTCACTCACACCTCATCATATTCTATTACTACAGCTTTATTGAGAGGAACACAGTGGCCCCTGGTGGGGTTTACAGTGAACAACATTCTCATCCACATACAGTTAAACGCAATAATTAACTTTACAGGTACTCTGCAATATAACACCATACAACGCTGGGAAACTTCCTGCTTACACACACCAACAAAAACCGAATCAAAATCTAATGGCTCTTTTAATATGCACCTCAATAAGGGAATTCTGTTAATTTCTATCAGCAGGAATTGGCCCAGGTGTGTAGAATGAAGTTATAGTGCTGAGTCTACCTTTAACACGGACAGTTAGGACAGCGGTTGTCAAATTCATCACAACAATACGTATGAAAGGGATTGGAACCTCATTAGCAAAATATTTAACAAAACTCACTGGAGACTAGCAAAACAGAATCAACAATGGTTCTGGTTAGCATTTATGTGCGTTTGATAAAGTAGTGTCAATATATGACTTTCACAGGAAATTGTACATTTTCATTTGCAAACAGTTTAGCAGGGATGTTATTAGTTGAACCACATCTGGAAGACTTTCTTATTGGCTGTCTGAACGGGGTAAAGAGGGTATTGGTTGGTTTATGTGCGTATCGATTCTTCCTCTCCACTGTTCCTCTCACTTCTTCCTTGCTCTGAACACCTGTTTGCTCCGAAAGGGCAAAGGAAGGGGGTTGATAGAGAGAAAACAGAATAGATGGCAAAGAGAGATGGCTGAAGAGGATTTTCTTTATTTTTCCTTCTCTACTTCTCTCCCTCCCTCCGCTGCGCTATCCTCTTCTCGTGCTGGTGCTTGGTGATTCCGTACTTGAAGAACTCATAGACAGACCAGCTGATGGCTGTGGAGGGCATCTGATAGATCACCCTGGCCTGGACTCCTTTAAAGAACCCAGGCAGGCCACCCAGCCTGTACACTGTCCGGAAGGCATGGGCCAGGCCTGTGATGTGTCTGTGTGTCCCCTGACCTCCACCCTGGCCTGCAGCGGGGAGCCCCACCAGGGACTCCTGGGTGTTGAGCAGAGTCTTGCAGACATCCAGAGGGGTGGTGGCTGCAGCAGCGATGGCCCCGGCCAGGGCTCCAGACACCATGTGTGAAGAGGGGTTGTACTGTCTGTGGGGGTTGAGGAGCTCCTGGAGGGACTCGTAGGTCATGAAGTGGAGCACCTGGAAAGGCACGTTCATGGTGAGCTGAGTGGTGTAGGAGCGGTAAAAGGCTGCGGCGCCCTCTCTCTGCCACACGGCACGCACACAGTCCATCACGCCACGGTAGGGAGAGTTATACATCTGCAAACGCTGCTTCACCACTGGGCATGGAGGGAGAAAAACAGATAGGAATAGCCAGAATAGAGCATAAGAAAGAGAATGCAGGCAGTAGAGGAGTGGGGGAAAGCGAGCGATGAGAGCAGTATAAAGGAAAAAAGAAGGGATAGTGAGGCAGAGAGGAAGGAAGGGATGGATAGGTGAGTAAAGAGGAGTAAAGGGGAGGATTGGAGGGATGCAAGGGAGGATTGCCAGGTGTGTTTCCATCATTAGGGACCAGGAACATAGCCCGGAGGATAAAAAAGAAAGACAAATTATTGACCAGATATGATTTTTCTTTTTTAATGCAGTCATAACATCCAAGGCTGAGGAGGGCATTAGGATGTTCAGATTAATTAAGACATTAACATAGATTTTTATTTAGACTGCTGAAGTTCAAAGCAGTGACCCAGGCATTACCTTGGAATCTGAGACTAGCACCTATGTCCCTCACCTCCACCCTACACAGCTGCCTGAGGATCACCTGTCCAGGCATTTCAGTGGAAGGATAAAGTCTGCTGTAGTCTACAGACGGTGGTTAAGTTCAATACAGAGGCGACAGGACCCAAGGGAGCATCTTTCTCCACGTCTCCCCCCTCCCTCCCTACCCTGCTCGCTCCCTCAATCTCTATCCCAGTCTCTAATCCCATTTCATTCTGGGCCTTGCTCCGCTCCTCCCCTCCCCTCCCTAGCGAGCAGTGCAGAGTAAACAGGCTAGGCCTTTGAGGAGGCCCTAGGAGCTATAGCTGCAGAGGGAGCTCTGCTATAGCCATTTACAGTGCCTTGCGAAAGTATTCGGCCCCCTTGAACTTTGCAACCTTTTGCCACATTTCAGGCTTCAAACATAAAGATATAAAACTGTATTTTTTTGTGAAGAATCAACAACAAGTGGGACACAATCATGAAGTGGAACGACATTTATTGGATATTTCAAACTTTTTTAACAAATCAAAAACTGAAAAATTGGACGTGCAAAATTATTCAGCCCCCTTAAGTTAATACTTTGTAGCGCCACATTTTGTTGCGATTACAGCTGTAAGTCGCTTGGGGTATGTCTCTATCAGTTTTGCACATCGAGAGACTGAATTTTTTTCCCATTCCTCCTTGCAAAACAGCTCGAGCTCAGTGAGGTTGGATGGAGAGCATTTGTGAACAGCAGTTTTCAGTTCTTTCCACAGATTCTCGATTGGATTCAGGTCTGGACTTTGACTTGGCCATTCTAACACCTGGATATGTTTATTTTTGAACCATTCCATTGTAGATTTTGCTTTATGTTTTGGATCATTGTCTTGTTGGAAGACAAATCTCCATCCCAGTCTCAGGTCTTTTGCAGACTCCATCAGGTTCTCTTCCAGAATGGTCCTGTATTTGGCTCCATCCATCTTCCCATCAATTTTAACCATCTTCCCTGTCCCTGCTGAAGAAAAGCGGGCCCAAACCATGATGCTGCCACCACCATGTTTGACAGTGGGTATGGTGTGTTCAGGGTGATGAGCTGTGTTGCTTTTACGCCAAACATAACGTTTTGCATTGTTGCCAAAAAGTTAAATTTTGGTTTCATCTGACCAGAGCACCTTCTTCCACATGTTTGGTGTGTCTCCCAGGTGGCTTGTGGCAAACTTTAAACAACACTTTTTATGGATATCTTTAAGAAATGGCTTTCTTCTTGCCACTCTTCCATAAAGGCCAGATTTGTGCAATATACGACTGATTGTTGTCCTATGGACAGAGTCTCCCACCTCAGCTGTCGATCTCTGCAGTTCATCCAGAGTGATCATGGGCCTCTTGGCTGCATCTCTGATCAGTCTTCTCCTTGTATGAGCTGAAAGTTTAGAGGGACGGCCAGGTCTTGGTAGGTTTGCAGTGGTCTGATACTCCTTCCATTTCAATATTATCGCTTGCACAGTGCTCCTTGGGATGTTTAAAGCTTGGGAAATATTTTTGTATCCAAATCCAGCTTTAACCTTCTTCACAACAGTATCTCGGACCTGCCTGGTGTGTTCCTTGTTCTTCATGATGCTCTCTGCGCTTTTAACGGACCTCTGAGCCTATCACAGTGCAGGTGCATTTATACGGAGACTTGATTACACACAGGTGGATTGTATTTATCATCATTAGTCATTTAGGTCAACATTGGATCATTCAGAGATCCTCACTGAACTTCTGGAGAGAGTTTGCTGCACTGAAAGTAAAGGGGCTGAATAATTTTGCACGCCCAATTTTTCAGTTTTTGATTTGTTAAAAAAGTTTGAAATATCCAAGAAATGTCATTCCACTTCATGATTGTGTCCCACTTGTTGTTGATTCTTCACAAAAAATACAGTTTTATATCTTTATGTTGGAAGCCTGAAATGTGGCAAAAGGTCGCAAAGTTCAAGTGGGCCGAATACTTTCGCAAGGCACTGTATCTACAGCAAATAACATCTGTCACCTTAATACATGCCATGTGTGAGATCAAGAAAGCAGGTTTAAGAGAGGGAAAGATACTTATAGATGGATAGATTTACCTTCAGATGGGTTCATGGCTGCGTCGTGAAGCAATGTGGATACACACCCAGCCACACCTGTAACACATACACACTCAATGGTTAAAACACACAAAAGAGAGACAGAGACAGAGAGAGAGAGAGAGAGAGAGAGAGAGAGAGAGAGAGAGACACACACAGAGGGGAGAGAGAGAGAGACACACACAGAGAGAGAGAGAGAGAGAGAGAGACACACAGAGGGAGAGACAGAGAGAGAGAGACACACACAGAGGGAGAGAAGACCAGAGATATAAAACGAGAAAGATTGCAGAAGGAAAGAGTAGAGGAGAGGGAGAGAAGGAAAGACGAGGAGAGAGGGGTGAGGAGAGGCCAGATGACAGAAAATGCTCTAGCTCTCCCTAGCAGTAAAACAGGCCATCACCACTCCTGCTGGACCAGAGTCAAACATCCCTTCCTCTACTGGGCAGGTCTTACCCTGCCTCTCCCCTGACCTGGAAACCAGGGAGGAGGGAAGAGAAGACAGTCAGCTGACCTGGGAAGGAGGGAAGAGAAAGAAAGAGCAGAGAACAGATACAGGGATAAAAAGAGCAAGTATCTCTAGTACTAGCTACGTCTGAGCAAAATGAAATATGTTCTTGTCATGCAAATTAGGGATGTGCAAGGTTATTTGAATATTCAAATGTCGGAACGGACGTTAGTATTTTCTCATTTAAATTAAAATAGCCAACACTCACTGGACAGTTTTAGGTACACCACCACTTTCAAGAAAATGGGTCGCTCCTACAGACAGTCACATGACCAATGGCTTGTTTAATAAAGCAGGCAGAGGCATTCAGTCACTGTTCGATTGAACGTTAGCATAGGCAAAACGAGTGACCGAAGCGACTGAGTTTTGGTGGAATGATCTTCATTGTCAGGCACGCTGGATCTAGTATCTCAGAAAAGACTACCACCTGGGCATTTCACGCACGGTAGTGTCTAGGGTTTACCAAGAATGGTGCATCAAAAAAAACATCCAGCAAGCGGCAGTCTTCTGGGCGATGAGAGAGGTACAGTTGAAGTCGGAGGTTTGCATACACCGTCGCCAAATACATTCAAACTCAGTTTCACAATTCCTGACATTTACTCTGAGTAAAAATTCCCTGTCTTAGGTCAGTTAGGATCACCACTTTATTTTAAGAATGAAATGCCTGAAAAATAGTAGAGAGAATGATTTCTTTCAGCTTTTATTTCTTTCATCAGATTCCCAGAGGGTCAGAAGTTTACATACACTCAATTAGTATTTGGTAGCATTGCCTTTAAATTGTTTAACTTGGGTCAAACGTTTAGAGTAGCCTTCCACAAGCTTCCCTAATAAGTTGGGTGGATTTTGGCCCATTCCTCCTGACAGAGCTGGTGTAACTGAGTCAGGTTTGTAGGCCTCCTTGCTCGCACACGCTTTTTCAGTTCTGCCCACAAATTTTCTATACGATTGAGGTCAGGGCTTTGTGATGGCCACTCCAATACCTTGACTTTGTTGTCCTTAAGCCATTTTGCCACAACTTTGGAAGTTGTCCATTTGGAATACCCATTTGCGACCAAGTTTTAACTTCCTGACTGATGTCTTGAGATATTGCTTCAACATATCCACATCATTTTCCATCCCCATGACGCCATCAATTTTGTGAAGTGCACCAGACCCTCCTGCAGCAAAGCACCCCCACAACATGAAGCTGCCACCCCCGTGCCTCATGGTTTTGATAGTGTTCTTCGGCTTGCAAGCCTCCCCCTTTGTCCTCCAAACATAACGATGGTCATTATGGCAAACAGTTCTATTTTTGTTTCATCAGACCAGAGGACATTTCTCCAAAAAGTACGATATTTGTCCCTATGTGCAGTTGCAAACCGTAGTCTGGCTTTTTTATGACGGTTTTGGAGCAGCGGCTTCTTCCTTGCTGAGCAGCCTTTCAGGTTATGTCGATATAGGACTCGTTTTCTGTGGATATAGATACTTTTGTACCTGTTTACTCCAGCATCTTCACAAGGTCCTTTGCTGTTGTTCTGGGATTGATTAGCACTTTTCACACCAATAGATGTTAATCTCTAGGAGACCGAAGGCGTCTCCTTCCTGAGCGGTATGACGGCTGCGTGGTCCCATGGTGTTTATACTTGCGTACCATAGTTTTTACAGATCAACGTGGTACTTTTAGCCATTTGGAAATAGCTCCCAAGGATGAACCAGACTGTCAGAAGCTTCTAAAGTCATGACATCATTTTCTGGAATTTTCCAAGCTGTTTAAAAAAGGCACAGTCAACTTAGTGCATGTAAACTTCTGGACCACTGGAATTGTGATACAGTGTGTTAAAAGTGAAATAATTAGTCTAAACAATTGTTGGAAAAATTACTTGTATCATGCACAAAGTAGATGTCCTAACCGACTTGCCAAAACTATAGTTTGTTCACAAGACATTTGTGGAGTGGTTGAAAAACAAGTTTTAATGACTCCAACCTAAGTGTATGTAAACTTCCGACTTGCATTTTATCGATGGTAATTTGAATACTGTGATGAGATCCAGAGGCTCATTGGCATGACAATCACCCTCCGCCATCACCTCATGTTTAAGCATGATAATGACACAAGGATCTGTACACATTTCCTGGAAGCTGAAAATGCCCCAGTTCTTCCATAGCTTGCATATTCACTAGACATATTACCCATTGAGCATGTTTGGGATGCTCTAGAATGACACGTACAACAGCATGTTCCAGTACCCGGCAGTACCCAGCAACTTGGCACAGCCATTGAAGAGTGGGACAACATTCCACAGGCCACAATCAACAGCCTGAAACTCTGTGTGAAAGAGATGTGTTGCGCTGCATGAGGCAAAATGGTGGTCACACCAGATGCTGACAGGTTCTGATTCACACCCCCATCTTTATTGAAAGACATCTGTGACCAACAGACGCATATCTTTATTCCCAGTCACGTGATATCCATAGATTAGGGCCCAATTTATTTCAATTGGCCGATTTCCTTATATGAACTTATAATTGTTGCATGTTGCGTTTATATTTTTGTTCAATATAATAAAATAAACTTTTCAATGTTGTTTTATTGACATGCACCCTTCACGTGTGTGGCTTGTTTATGTTGGCCAATCAAAGTTTATGCAATGCAAAGAGTACACTAATGCAATGCAAGTTGGGAAAAAAATATGTAATTAAAAGTGAGACTGAGTAGACTACAACGAGCAACCAACAAGTAGGCTGTTGTTTTATCTGATTGGGGTTGGGAAGAAAGTACAGTGGGTGGCCTCAATTAGCCTAGCCAGCTGTAGTCAAGACAAAGAATTGTTGATGAAGCCCCCCCCCAGCCGAAGATTAACATTTTATCGTCATCCAATGTCTGACATGCATTTGGATGACGTCGTCGCTGCTCCCTGTGCACACCGAGTGCTAGTGCGCATGTGGGCCGAGTGCTAGTGCGCAAGTTGGGCCATGTAAACAGGATACAACACGGATATAGACGGTTCATAAATCGCCGTATGCAAACGCGAGCAGATTATGTTGAAAACAACGGACGCAGTCCCCACTTCTTTTATACCTCAGTGGCTCGCTCCCATCGCTCACACACTGCCCCCTCCTCAGCTGCAGCAATAGTGCCAGCCTCACTCCTCACGCAGCAGTGCTCAGGTGAAACCTTTCTCTGACGCATGTCTGTAGCATGGACCTGGACACCGTAGCATGGACCTGGACACCGTAGCATGAACCTGGACACCGTAGCATGGCATGTAGTCAGTCAGAGGCCCTGGTCTATTTGTGGACCTGGCTGACTCTGCAGAACTCTGACCTCAGAGAGCATACAGACAATGTCAGATCAGCTCCATGGCCAGAAAGATATCCCTCCTACTGCCCTGCTGGGACAGAATTAGCCCCGGCCAACAGCTGATCCACCACCTGAGTGGCTGGTGATGTTTATTACACTGGCAGGTGGCACAACAAGTTAGATTCAGTCAAATCAAATGTATTTATAAATCCCTTTTTACATCAGTAGTTGTCACAAAGTGCTATACAGAAACCCAGCCTAAAACCCCAAAGAGTAAGCAATGGAGAAGCACAGTGGCTAGGAAAAACTCCCTAGAGGGCAGGAGCCTAGGAAGAAACCTAGAGAGGAACCAGGTTCTTAGGGCCTGCTTACTGTACTGGGTATGAGAGAGCCTGAAGTATAGCGCAGGTATTTGTCCCCTCTACTGTCCAGGGGATGGGGGTATTAAGGGTGTGGCACCACCACTCTGCTCCAGCTGTTAGAACTGGCAGGCTGACTCACCCACACACACACACAGACTAAGGTTCATCTAGGTTAGTCCGAGCAGCATCCACTTAGTGTCCAGGGGAGAAGGGGGTCTTCTTGCCCTCTCTCTCTGTAGTGTGTAACAGAGATGATCTCTACAGGACTACAGCAACATAGATGTAAAAATACAGCAAAATAGTTTAATTGAAGTTGCTAAAAATAGAATATTGGAAAAACCAAATGAACTGCTAGCATTTACTAGAAAAAACAATGTCATATAGTTATATTTCCAGGAAGTCAACAAGTAATCCAAAAGAGTGGTTGCAGAGAAGCACAGGATTGGTGTGTGCATGTGCTAGTGTGTGTTTTGAATGTGTGTGTATCTTTCTGGTATACCGTTGGCCAGATGGCTGTTAGCCCCGGGGTGGATGATGTCACCCAGACTCTTCTTCAGTTTCTCGTAGCAGGCGAAGTAGAGGGCGTGCGCCGGACCCGCCCCCACGGCTGTGGCATTCAGCCCTCTCATTGGTCGCCAGACACCCTCGGTGGTTATGATTCGCCGAAGAGCATCCATCACATTCCGGTAACGGGCAGCAGGCTCAGGCTGTAGGCTCTGCATACGCGTCTACACAGGGAAGAGAGGTTAGAGGTCACACGCCTACTGGTTACCCTTTTCATAACCTAACCATAAACTTCCCGCCATACCTAACCTTACTGCAACCATAACATTTTACTTGAAATTTGAGAACTACTGTGTTAACAACCAATGAAATCTGAGCAGAGGTGGGATGAACACTGCTAACCAATCAAAACACAGTAAGTAAGTCGGTGCTTTTGCCTTCCACCCGCTAAATATTTTGAAAATGTTGAGTAGTCATGCCCACGCCCAGTTGAATAGAAGGAAGTGTTGAATAACGAGACCCAGGGTAAGCATCTGTCCCACCAGCAACACTCTAACAACCGGACTCCACACACAAACACAATCCTTATCGTTGGGCCAGTGTCAGGATTCATCCTCTCACAGTAAGTCTAGTGCTGTGAGAGGCAGAGGGTCTTCTAATAATGACCACATCACCACAAGCAAAGGAGGCCCTGGGCTCCCACATGCCGATTGTTTTCTGCACTGGTGTGTGCACGCTTTCCAGGAAATGTAAACAGGGCCTCGGGCCACCGTTATAGGCTGTGTGGAATTCGAGCCCTGTAAGAGATTTTTACATGCATCTTCGCAGATTGCTGCCATCTTAAAGAGGTCTTTCCTGCGATATATTTGATGTCAATGTCACAATGTGACTAGTCTGTGAATAAATGTTCAATTAAATGAAAACAGTTCCCTCGGCCCTGACACAGGTATATACAGTACCAGTCAAAAGTTTGGACACACTTACTCATTCAAGGGTTTTTCATGATTTTTTACTGTTTTCTACATTGTAGAATAGCAGTGAAGACATCAACACTATGCAATAACACAGCCCTGACAACAACAAAAAAGTGTTAAACAAATCATTTTACATTTTAGATTCTTCAAAGCAGCCACCCTTTGCCTTGAGAGCTTTGCACATTCTTGGCATTCACTCAACCGGCTTCACCTGGAATGCTTTCCCAACAGTACTGAAGGAGTACCCACATATGCTGAGCACTTGTTGGCTATTTTTCCTTCACTCCGCGGTCCAACTCATCCCAAACCATCTCAATTGGGTTGAGGTCGGGTGAATGTGGAGGCCAGGTCATCTGACGCGGCACTCCATCTTGGTTAAATAGCACTTACACAGCCTAAAGATGTGTTGGGTCATTGCCTTGTTGAAAAACTAATGATAGTGTGACTAAGTGCAAACCATATGGGATGGTGTATCGCTGCAGAGTGCATGCTGGTTAAGTGTGCCTTGAATTCTAAATAAAATCACTGACAGTGTCACCAGCAAAGCACCTCCACCATGCTTCATGGTGGGAACTACACATGCGGAGCTCATCCATTCCCCTACTCTGCGTCTCACAAAGACACTGCGGTTGGAACCAAAAATCTCAAATTTGGACTCATCAGACCAAAGGACAGATTTCCACTGGTCTAATGTCCATTGCTCGTGTTTCTTAGGCAAAGCAAGTATTTTCTTATTGGTGTCCTTTAGTAGTGGTTTGTTAGCAGCAATTCGACCATGAAGGCCTGATTCACACAGTCTCCTCTGAACAGTTGGTGTTGAGATGTGTCTGTTACGTGAACTCTGTGATGCATTTAAACTCAGCAAAAAAAGAAATGTTTCTTTTTCAGGACCCTGTCCTTCAAAGATAATTCGATTTTTACGAATTAACTTCGCAGATCTTCATTGTAAAGGGTTTAAACACTGTTTCCCATGCTTGTTCAATTAACCATAAACGATTAATGAACATGCACCGGTTGAACGGTCGTTAAGACACCAGCAGCTTAGAGACGGTAAGCAATTAAGGTCACAGTTATGAAAACTTAGGACACTAAAGAGGCCTTTCTACTGACTCTGAAAAACACCAAAAGAAAGACGCCCAGGGTCACTGCTCATCTATGTGAATGTTGTGGCCAGGGCAATAAATTGTATTGTTCGTACTGTGAGACACCTTCGACAGCGCTATAGGGAGACAGGACAGACAGCTGATCGTCCTTGCAGTGGCAGACCACGTGTAACAACACCTGCACAGGATCGGTACATCCGAACATCACACCTGCGGGACAGGTACAGGATGGCAACAACAACTGCCTGAGTTACATCAGGAACACACAATCCCTCCATCAGTGGTCAGACTGTCTGCAATAGGCCGAGAGAAACTGGACTGAGAGCTTGTAGGCCTGTTGTAAGGCAGGTCCTCACCAGACATCACCGGCAACAACGTCGCCTATGGGCACAAACCCACCGTCGCTGGACCAGACAGGACTGGCACAAAGTGCTCTTCACTGACGAGTCGCTGTTGGGTCTCACTGGGGGTGATGGTCGGATTTTAATTTATTGTCAAAGGAATGAGCGTTATACCGAGGCCTGTACTCTGGAGCAGAATCGATTTGGAGGTGGAGGGTCCATCATGGTCTGGGGCGGTATGTCACAGCATCATCGGACTGAGCATGTTGTCATTGCAGGCAATCTCAACGCTGTGAGTTACAGGGAAGACATCCTCCTCCATCATGTGGTACCCTTCCTGCAGGCTCATTCTGACATCACCCTCCAGCATGACAATGCCACCAGTCATACTGCTCGTTCTGTGTGTGATTTCCCGCAAGACAGGAATGTCAGTGTTCTCCCATGGCCAGTGAAGAGCCCGGATCTCAATCTCACTGAGCACATCTGGGACCTGTTGGATCGGACGGTGAGGGCTCGGGCCATTCCCCCCAGAAATGTCCGGGAACTTGCAGGTGCCTTGGTGGAAGAGTGTGGTAACATCTCACAGCAAGAACTGGCATATCTGGTGCAGTCCATGAGGAGGAGATGCACTGCAGTACATAATGCAGCTCGTGCACACACAAGATACTTCTGACTGTTACTTTTGATTTTGACCCCCCCCCCTTCGTTCAGGGACACATCATTCAATTTCTGTTAGTCACATGTCTATGGAACTTGTATAGTTTATGTCTCAGTTGTTGAAAGGTGTTATGTCCATACAAATATTTACACATGTTATGTTTGCTGAAAATAAACGCAGTTGACAATGAGAGGACATTTATTGTTTTGCTGAATTTATTTAGGCTGCAATTTCTGAGGCTGGAAACTCTAATGAACGTATTCTCTGCAGCAGAGGTAACTCTGGGTCTTCCGTTCCTGTGGCGGTCCTCATGAGAGCCAGTTTAATCATAGCGCTTGATGGTCTTTGCGACTGCACTTGAAGAAAGTTCTTGAAATTTTCCAGATCAAATCAAATTTATTTGTCACATACACATGGTTAGCAGATGTTAATGCGAGTGTAGCGAAATGCTTGTGCTTCTAGTTCCGACAATGCAGTAATAACCAACAAGTAATCTAACTAACAATTCCTAAACTACTGTCTTATACACAGTGTAAGGGGATAAAGAATATGTACATAAGGATATATGAATGAATGATGGTACAGAGCAGCATAGGCAAGATACAGTAGATGGTATCGAGTACAGTATATACATATGAGATGAGTATGTAAACAAAGTGGCATAGTTAAAGTGGCTAGTGATACATGTATTACATAAGGATGCAGTCGATGATATAGAGTACAGTATATACGTATGCATATGAGATGAATAATGTAGGGTAAGTAACATTATATAAGGTAGCATTGTTTAAAGTGGCTAGTGATATATTTACATCATTTCCCATCAATTCCCATTATTAAAGTGGCTGGAGTTGAGTCAGTGTCAGTGTGTTGGCAGCAGCCACTCAATGTTAGTGGTGGCTGTTTAACAGTCTGATGGCCTTGAGATAGAAGCTGTTTTTCAGTCTCTCGGTCCCAGCTTTGATGCACCTGTACTGACCTCGCCTTCTGGATGATAGCGGGGTGAACAGGCAGTGGCTCGGGTGGTTGATGTCCTTGATGATCTTTATGGCCTTCCTGTAACATCGGGTGGTGTAGGTGTCCTGGAGGGCAGGTAGTTTGCCCCCGGTGATGCGTTGTGCAGACCTCACTACCCTCTGGAGAGCCTTACGGTTGAGGGCGGAGCAGTTGCCGTACCAGGCGGTGATACAGCCCGCCAGGATGCTCTCGATTGTGCATCTGTAGAAGTTTGTGAGTGCTTTTGGTGACAAGCCGAATTTCTTCAGCCTCCTGAGGTTGAAGAGGCGCTGCTGCGCCTTCTTCACGATGCGGTCTGTGTGAGTGGACCAATTCAGTTTGTTTGTGATGTGTATGCCGAGGAACTTAAAACTTGCTACTCTCTCCACTACTGTTCCATCGATGTGGATAGGGGGGTGTTCCCTCTGCTGTTTCCTGAAGTCCACAATCATCTCCTTAGTTTTGTTGACGTTGAGTGTGAGGTTATTTTCCTGACACCACACTCCGAGGGCCCTCACCTCCTCCCTGTAGGCCGTCTCGTCGTTGTTGGTAATCAAGCCTACCACTGTTGTGTCGTCCGCAAACTTGATGATTGAGTTGGAGGCGTGCGTGGCCACGCAGTCGTGGATGAACAGGGAGTACAGGAGAGGGCTCAGAACGCACCCTTGTGGGGCCCCAGTGTTGAGGATCAGCGGGGAGGAGATGTTGTTACCTACCCTCACCACCTGGGGGCGGCCCGTCAGAAAGTCCAGTACCCAGTTGCACAGGGCGGGGTCGAGACCCAGGGTCTCGAACTTGATGACGAGCTTGGAGGATACTATGGTGTTGAATGCCGAGCTGTAGTCGATGAACAGCATTCTCACATAGGTATTCCTCTTGTCTAGATGGGTTAGGCAGATTGACTGACCTTTGTGTCTTAAAGTAATGATGGACTGTTGTTTCTCTTTGCTTAATTGAGCTGTTCTTGCCATAATATGGACTTGGTCTTTTACCAAATAGGGCTATCTTCTGTATACCACCCCTACCTTGTCACAACACAACACAACACAACTGACACACAGTGTCTCCTGACCCCTCATGTCTCAGCCTCCAGTATTTATGCTGCAGTAGTTTATGTGTCAGGGGGCTGGGGTCAGTTTGTTATATCTGGAGTACTTCTCCTGTCCAATTCGGTGTCCTGTGTGAATCTAAGTGTGCGTTCTCTAATTCTCTCCTTCTCTCTCTCGGAGGACCTGAGCCCTAGGACCATGCCCCAGGACTACCTAACATGATGACTCCTTGCTGTCCCCAGTCCACCTGGCCGTGCTGCTGCTCCAGTTTCAACTGTTCTACCTTATTATTATTCGACCATGCTGGTCATTTATGAACATTTGAACATCTTGGCCATGTTCTGTTATAATCTCCACCCGGCACAGCCGGAAGAGGACTGGCCACCCCACATATGCTCTCTCTAATTCTCTTTCTTTCTCTCTCTCGGGAGGACCTGAGCCCTAGGACCATGCCCCAGGACTACCTGACATGATGACTCCTTGCTGTCCCCAGTCCACCTGGCCGTGCTGCTGCGCCAGTTTCAACTGTTCTGCCTTATTATTATTATTATTCGACCATGCTGGTCATTTATGAACATTTGAACATCTTGGCCATGTTCTGTTATAATCTCTACCCGGCACAGCCAGAAGAGGACTGGCCACCCCACATAGCCTGGTTCCTTTCTAGGTTTCTTCCTAGGTTTTGGCCTTTCTAGGGAGTTTTTCCTAACCACCGTGCTTCTACACCTGCATTGCTTGCTGTTTGGGGTTTTAGGCTGGGTTTCTGTACAGCACTTTGAGATATCAGCTGATGTACGAAGGGCTATATAAATAAATTTGATTTGATTGTCTCAAATGCATTAAGGAAAGAAATTACACAAATCCACTTTTAACAAGACACACCTGTTAATTGAAATGTATTTCAGGTGACTACCTCATGAAGCTAGTTGAGAGAATGCCAAGTGTGCAAAACTCATCACCGGGGGGCAAACTACCTGCCATCCAGGAGACCTATAGCACCCGATGTCACAGGAAGGCTAAAAAGATCATCAAGGACAACAACCAACCGAGCGACTGCCTGTTCACCCTGCTACCATCCAAAGGCGAGGTCAATCAAAGCTGGGACTGAGAGACTGAAAAATAACTTCTATCTCAAGGCCATCAGCACAAAATAGCTTCAGCGTGTTAATCAGCTAGAAAGAGGTGTCGGCATCAAGTAATTGTCTCTGGCCCCCTCCCAGTTAGGGGGAGTGATGAGCTCTACAGCAGAGTCTCACAACTCAATCGCTTGTTGAAAACGGTTTTCTGCCCCTCCCAAAAGATAGAATTTGTAGATAATTGGCCGTCTTTCTGGGATTCACAAAGAGGACCACACCTGGCCTGCTGAGGAGTGACGGACTACATCCTAGCTGGAGGGGTACTCTCCTCTTATCTACGAACATACACAGGGCTCTAACTCCTCTAGCTCCACAATAAGATAGCCAGCCAGTTAGCCAGCAGGCTGTCAGCCAGCCAGTGAGCCAGCAGGTTGTCAGCCAGCCAGTTAGCCAGCAGGCTGTCAGCCAGCAGGCTGTTAGCCAGCCTGTTAGCCAGCATACATACACGTACGCTGCGGTCACAAGACGCAGGCCTCCTTACTGTCCCTAGAACTTCTAAGCAAACAGCTGGAGACAGGGCTTTCTCCTATAGAGCTCCATTTTTATGAAATGGTCTGCCTTTCCACATGAGACGCAGACTCGGTCTCAACCTTTAAGTCTTTATTGAAGACTCATCTCTTCAGTTGGTCCTATGATTGAGTGTCGTCTGGCCCAGGAGTGTGAAGGTGAACAGAAAGGCACCGGAGCAACGAACCGCCCTTGCTGTCTCTGCCTCGCCGTTTCCCATCTCTCCACTGGGATTCTCTGCCTCAAACCCTATTACAGGGGCTGAGTCACTGGCTTACTGGTGCTTTTCCATGCCGTGCCTAGGAGGGGTGCGTCACTTGAGTGGGTTGAGTCACTGACGTGATCTTCCTGTCACTGCCGCCCCCCTTGGGTTTGTGCCGTGGGGGAGATCTTCATGGGCTATACCCTGCCTTGTCTCAGGATGGTAAGTTGGTGGTTGGAGATATCCCTCTAGTAGTGTGGGGGCTGTGCTTTGGAAAAGTGGGTGGGGTTATATCCTGCCTGTTTGGCCCCGTTCGGGGTATCGTCGTGTCTCCCGACCCCTCCGTTCTCAGCCGCCAGTGTTTATGCTGCAATAGTTTATGTGTCGGGGGGCTGGGGTCAGTCTGTTATATCTGGAGTATTTACCTTGTCTTATCCTGTGTCCTGTTTGAATTTAAGTATGTTCTCTCTAATTCTCTCTCTTTCTTTCCCTAGGACCATGCCTCAGGACTACCTGGCCTGATAACTCCTTGCTGTCCCCAGTCCACCTGGTCGTGCTGCTGCTCCAGTTCCAACTGTTCTGCCTGCGGCTATGGAACCCTGACTCATTCACCGGACATGCTACCAGACCTTCTGTTTAAAACTCTAGAGACAGCAGGAGCGGTAGAGATACTCTGAATGATTGGCACAGCCGGAAGAGGACTGGCAACCCCTCATAGCCTGGTTCCTCTCTAGGTTTCTTCCTAGGTTCTGGCCTTTCTAGGGAGTTTTTCCTAGCCACCGTGCTTCTACACCTGTATTGCTTGCTGTTTGGGATTTTAGGCTGGGATTCAGTACAGCACTTTGTGACATCAGCTGATGTAAGAAGGGCTTCATAAATACATTTGATTGATTAACAGCCATCACTAACACAGAGAGGCTGCTGCCTACTACAGACTTGAAATCATTGGCTACTAACAAATGGATCACTTGCCACTTTTTAAATTAAATTTTAATAATGTTTACATATCTTGCATTACTCATCTCATATGTATATACTGTATTTTATACCATCTATTGTATTTTGCCTATGCCGGCCGGTCATTGCTCATCCATATATTTATGTGTATATATTCTTAATCCATCCCTTTACTTAGATTTGTGTGTATTAAGGTAGCTGTGGAATTGTTAGATTACTCGTTAGATATTGCCACACTGTTGGAACTAGAAGCACAAGCATTTTGCTACTCACAATAACATTTGCTAACCATGTGTATGTGACCAATAACATTTGATTTTAAGCTGTCATCAAGGCAAAGTGTGGATACTTTGAAGAATCTCAAAGATATTTGACTTGTTTAACACCTTTTTGGTTACTACATGATTCCATATGTTATTTCATAGTGTTGTCTTCACTATTATTCTACAATGTAGAAAATAGTAAATATAAAGAAAAGCCCTTGAATGAGTGTCCAAACTTTTGACTGGTACTGTATATGGACACTCTTACTGACAGTTGTGGCTGCTTCGCGTGATGTATTGTTGTCTCTACCTTCTTGCCTTTTGTGCGGTTGTCTGCTACAATGTTGTGCTACTGCCATGTTGTGTTGCTACCATGCTATGTTGTCTTAGGTCTCTCTTTATGAAGAGTCTCTATTGTCGTGATGTGCATTTAGTCCTATATTTTTAATCCCAGCAGGAGGCCTTTTGGTAGGCCGTCATTGTAAATAAGAATTTATTCTTAACTGACTTGCCTAGTTATATAACAGTTAAATAAATAAAAATGTAGCCAATGGTATGGTTTTGTATTGCAGGGAGCTTGCCTGGAAAGAGCATGTCTAATCTCAACCTTCGGATTGAGTGTAAACAACAAGTTAGGACATTATCTCTACTGTGCAATCTGTCACAACCCCTGCAAGGTATTTTACAAAGATTTTTAACTGTGTTTGTGTCCGTGCTAGTCCACTGGGGTCAGCTGTCAGCTTGAGCTAGGTCTCCTCCATCTGTACAGATCTGTTAATGTGTTTAAAAGTAGGGCCAGTTAATGCCATGTTTGACAGATGACATGATTTATAGATCAGTGAGTCTGTGTAGCATCTAGCTCAGGCTGCCCTTCCTCAGCAGGCAGACAAGTTCACTGTCTGGGCTGCACCTCAAAACTCTAAAGATACATCCTCGCCTCCTCTCAGTCTGTCCGGATCTGGAAACACAGTATATGTGAAAGCAACATGGTGGCTGGATGCACACTGGGAACATGCTTTGTTTCAACTGTCCTTTCTTGTCATTGAAAAAAGAGGAGACAGGGAGAGGAAGCCACTTCTGACTATTGAGACACAGCCCAAGTTGTTTGAGCAGCACCTGAAGCAGAGGAGGGAACTACAGCTGGGAAAGAAGATGAATCTCTGCTTTGTTCTGAGAGCCCTGCTCTCCCACCTGACACAAACAGTTGACTCCTCCCCCCACCTACCATACCACTCTCACGCTGTTGATCTGTCTCTGCATAGCAGTAAACAATCATTTCAATCAAGGACCAACTCATGACTCTCTCTACAGCAGGGCTCTCCAACCCTGGTCCTGGAGAACTACCGTCCTGTAAATTCACTCCAACCCTAATCTAGCACACCCGATTCTAATAATTAGCTGGTTGATAAGGTGAAACAGGTTAGTTACAACTGGGGTTGAGGCGAAACAATACATGAGGGTCGCTCTTCAGGAACATGGTTGGAGACCCCTGCTCTACAGGGACCACAAGATGGTAAGAAACCAGACATTGTAAAGGGCTGTAGCACATGAGCCATGCTAGAGTAGATCTTAATCATGGAGTGGGCCTGTCAAAACTGCACAGGCCAATGTAATTTATCATCTCTTGTTTACATAACACCAGAGTCATCCCAGCTAAGTACATAATCCAAAACTAATTTATAGTCTTATGATAACATAACTTTTCTTAAATGTGTGCAGTGGTAGAGCCAACTTGTCAGCCAGAATTAGCACAATAGTAGCATTGTACTCTTAATCCCAGAACATCTAGCCCTGTATTTTCCGTAAACAATAAACAGTTCCACCCCACCTAAATCCTGCTAGCCAGGCAGCAGATAACATTGCCTTAGACCACATCAGTGTTAATGCATTCTCTGCCTAGTTAAAAGCTACTTGTAGCTCGGCTATGTTTTTGGTGCTGCAAAGTGTAGGCTATTTTGACAGAAGGTGGTTTCTCCCACCAATGGGTTCTCTTCTTGAATAGGGTGAACGTTCGGGAAATACAGGGAAGTAGTTAATAGTAGCATGTACTAGTATGCAAATAGCGCTATCCCGGCTATCAATGCGCTGTACATTGGTATGCCTTGACTTGTATGTACAGGAGGGGAACACGTGCTGCTTCGTGCTAACTCTGTCTCCTTCCCCAAAGCAAATAACAACTTCTCGTTTCATTTTAGAAGTATCGAAATAGCTTCCAAAATCTGCTCATGAAAATACGGAATAAAGTAGTTAGCTAACATTCATTGTCAAACTGATAAGCCTAACCTATTTTCTAGCAGGCGCGAGCTCGCTTCCTACCAGCTAATCAACATTGACCCCCAGGCTCGAGCTGATGCACAGGCCGAGCTTGTTGGTAAATTAGTTAGCTAACGTTAGCTGAAATGACTTTGTAACTAAGCAGTTGATGCTAACAACTGCAGCACACACTGTTCACTAAAAGTTTTCATATTAACTCCAATTAAATCCGGTACGCCACAGTTATTAACCTACTACAGAAATTATGCCGACTAAATAATTCGCAGTGGATGAGAGTTTATTAGCATGTTAAATTAGTTTCCTAGCTGTAATGCAAGCCTGTCCGGATCGACCTTGCCTCGTCCGTGTTGTGACCTGCCAAACTTATTGACAAGTTATAGCCACATGTCATGACGAGCCAAAGGAATGTCCAACCCTCATGTGCCCAGTTTCCAATATCAGTCCGTTCCAACTAGTTTGCGTTTAAACGTTAGCCCAGCATAGCCTACCACGTTACCTTGACACAGTCGATGGGGAACATCAGGCAATGCTCCATGATCCCAGCCACTGCTCCTGCAACCATGTGGGTGCTGGTCGAAGCGCCCTGCGGCAAACCTTCATAGTCGGGTTCCGAAGTATCTGCTAACGTTACTTCAGGGGCCCCGCCACTGAACTGAATTACAGTCTTAATCTCGGTCTCGCCTCCGATCCTGGGAGACAAACTCCCAACGAGGCTCTCCGACACTCCCCAGATCCTTCCCCCGAGCCATCGGACCTCTGCGCCGGCCGAGGCTCCAGCAACACCAGCGTCCCCGCCTGCTCTCTCTGCTGTCATCCGACGTCTTCTCAAGAAACCATCCGCTTCCATTGGAAACCTGATGTACAGTCTTTATGCCCAAATGGCACTCCGTTTAAAGCTATTTCGTGTTCCCGTTTGTAGTTCGTTTTTTTACATTCCCGTCCCAGATGTTTACCGGTCGTACAGTTTCCACTCCTGGCCTCAGTCCCCAGGGCGGACAACACCACGCAGTGTTTGGGACACACTCTGACCGTTTGACGCTGGAGGAAATGGGAACCGCCCATTGGCAGAATTGAGACCTTCTGATGTATTATAGATTTTTCTCAAATATAAATGATGTGTGTGTGATTTGATACGGCTCATAACAAACATGTTTCTAATACATGCTATTTTGTTAATCAATGTATATTACAAGTTGACAGGTTTCAAAAGTTGTGTTCTTGGATAACAAAATCTGAAGAAGGCGGGAACAGAATAAAAAAACGATGTTATGATTGGATAACTCGGTTGACGCCGTTGTTTTTTTTTCTCCCCTCTGAGTCGTAGTAGCCTACCCTTGGTATTAGGCTGGAAAAGCTTGTCAAGGACAATAGGTCATGACTCGGTCGCAACTTCTGCTCAAAAACAAATACGGCCAGATGGAATGTATAATACCGGTAGTCAACTCAACCAAAGCCAACCTTAACCAAAGGCAACCTTATTTTACTCTATTCTTTTCCCATGTCTCCTTTGTTGTGATATAAGGCTATGTCTTGGGTTTATTGAGATGCAACAGATGGCAAAGTTTCACAACAAACACAAGGGTGGGCCTGGGAGGGAGCCAGACCCAGCCAATCAGAATGAGTTTTACCTCAACAAAGGGCTTTATTACATATAGAAATGCTCCTCAATTTCATCAGCTGTCTGGGTAGCTGGTCTCAGATGATCCCGCAGGTGAAGAAGTCGGATGTTGGCACATCGTCTGCAGTTGGAGGCCAGTTGGACTTACTGCCAAATTCTCTAAAATGAAGTTGGAGGCGGCTTATGGTAGATAAATTAGCATGAAATTATCTGGCAACAGCTCTGGTGGACATTCCTGCAGTTAGCATGCCAATTTCACACACCCTCAAAACTTGAGACATCAGAGGCATTGTGTTCTGTGACAAAACTGCACATTTTAGAGTGGCCTTTTATTGTCTCCAGCACAAAGGTGCACCTGTGTAATGAAAATGCTATTTCATCAGCTTCTTGATATGCCACACCTGTCAGGCGTCACATCTAGAAGAAACCAGGCACCGCTCATCACCTGGCCAATATCCTTACGGTGAAGCATGGTGGTGGCAGCATCACACTCTCCGTCTCTCGTAGTGGGAATAGGGCCTAATACATTTAGATTTCCTCTAGTCCAAAGTACCCAACTGTCAAGGCTGTGGGTAACTGGTGAAAGGAGTCAGGCGCAGGAGAGCTGAGATATTTGGACAAGGTATTTAATACAAGATAACACCAGTACAAACACAATACTATGGTGCAGGAAAAAAACGATAACACAAAATAAATGGGCGTAATAACAAAACCCAGCAACAAAATACCAGCCGTCAGTAACAGCCTGAACAATAAAACAAACACGCACACAAACATGGGGGAAACCAGAGGGTTAAATAATGAACATGTAATGGGGGAATTGAAACCAGGTGTGTAAAAAAAAGACAAAACAAATGGAAAATTAAAAGGGGATCGGCGATGGCTAGAAGGCCGGTGACGTCGACCGCCGAACGCTGTTTGAACAACGAGAGAGACCAACTCCGGCGGCAGTCGTGACCCCCACATTGCGTGGACAACATTCCTTTACTCCACTAAATGAACCAAACAATATTTGCCAGTCTTCCAGTCTCAGGCCATGACCATGAGCAACTGATCTTCCATCAGGGAGACAATAGGCCTACTTTGGCCCTTGGCTCTTTAAGTATATCATGGATACCCCCTAAGAAGGATGTGCATCTATGTTATCAGGTTCATCGCACCAGCAACATCAGCAGATTCTTCAGGCGGTTAAAAACAAGATGCGTGTTGCAGATATTTTGTTAACTGTATAATAGAAAATGCATGATGCTCTTTTCATGGGGAGCTGGCCTAGGGAACAATGTCCTTACTAGGCTTAACAGGGTACTTCTAAAGTCACTGATCTGGATAAGCTCTGAACACTCCCCAGGTTAGTTTGTTAAATGAAGGCTCCAGCTATAAAAGCTGGAGTTATTTTATAGCTGGAGCTATAAAATACTTATTACCTTTTGTTTATCAATCAGCTGTGAGCCTTTCTGGGTAAGTCTCTAAGAGCTATGTACACCTACAATATTTTTCAGTGACACCAACCATGACGCAGGGCTCAAGTAGCTTGTTAGCTACAGGGATGGTGGTCTTCAGACGTCTGGCCAGAAGGCGTTGCGCTGGGCTGCTGTTTTCGGTGGGTGTGTTCCTCCACTGTAAGATGGCTCTCCAGGGGTTGTTCCTGTTACGCAAAGCCTTGCGTAACAGTTTTTTTGCAATCTTGACAACTGACTCTGCCTTGCCTTTTGCCTTTGGGTGCCTTGAAGAGGAGGTCATGTGGTCAAACTCCCATTCTGAGGCAAAACACTTGAACTGTGCAGTGAATTGTGGGCCATTGTCCGTGATGACCTTGTCAGCGGTTTATGTCCGTCTCTGCAGACAAGTCAGGGAGCAGTTCAATTTCCCAAAACTCAGAGTAGTGTTCAACGATGAGAAGTTAGTCCTTTTGTCTGTGGCTGCATCAATCCATGCTGACGATTTGCCAGGCCCTTGTGGGAAGTTTGTTCGACATCATGGTTTCCTTTTCCTGATCATGAGCGTACTCATTGCATGTGGTACAGCTGCTGACAAAGTCTTTAATTTCTGCTTGCATGTTTGGTGAGTATAATGTTTGTGTGCCTGGCGGTGGCATGCGTCACATCCAACGTGACTGCAGTGTATGCGAGTAAGCATCTCTGTACGTAGTGATTTGGGGATCATGACCTTCTGACCTCTGAACAAGATGCCATTTTGTTCACTGATCTCATCTTGAAAGGTCCAGTATTCTCTCAATGTGGAAGGTGTCTCCTCTTTCAGGTATGGCCAACCTGTGAGAACCATGGACTTCAGTGACTGTAGGTTTTCGTCCTTGTCAGTGTGTTGCCTGATCTAAGCTAGGCGGTGATCTGTGACTTTTAAGTAGTCCACCTGATTGATCTGTTGAACATCTTGTGTTTCCTGCTGTAGCGAACAGATGGCATGCCGCTGATAGGCAGTGCTTCTGCCTGTACATTGTTCTGTTGCCCTGCTTAGTGTGTTGCTGATGTACATCTCTGGTCCTGGCTTGTAGACGACCTTCAGGCTGTAGTTTTGTAGAGTCAGGAGCATGCTTTGAAGCCTATTGGGCACGTTGAGGAGAGGTTTACTGAATATGGCAATGAGTGGTTTGTGGTCAGTTTCAGCGGTGACCAGCTCTCGACCATATAAATAGTGATGGAAGTGCTGGTAGGAGTGAGTGCTCTCGAGGCAAATGCAACGGGCTGGCCTTCCTGCATAAGGCAGCATCCAAGTCCACTTTGGCTGGAGTCGCTCTGGATTATGACAGGATTTATAACGTTGTAGTAGCGCAACACTGGCATGGATGAAGCTAGAGATTTCATCTCCTGCACCGCTGCCTCGTGTTTGGGTAGCCAGTGCCATGGTATGTTTTTGTCCAGCAGCCAGCGCAGAGGCTCATAGACTGCTGATAGGTGTGGCATGAACTTTGCAAGATAGTTTGCAAAGCCGATGAGACACAGCACTCCTTTTGCATCAGACGGATTTGGCATGTCGAGGATCGCTCTGATCTGGGTCCAGCTTCAGGCCTTTGGCTGAGAGAATGTGGTCATGGAAGTGGGCGTCTTTCATCTTGAACTGATTGGCAGTGCTCCATCAGTGCTCGGAGCTTCACATCGTGGTCACGTTCTGCTTCTTTGTCTGTGTCACCACAGCCTACGATCAGGACATCATCAGCTATGGGTTCAATGCCCTTAAGTCCAGCGAGTAACACATGCTGCTGGCGTTGGTATACCTCAGGTGCCACAGACACACCAAACGGGATTTTGAGCCAGCGTTTCCGACACCAGGGTGTCCAGAAGGTAGTCATGAAGCTGCTATCTTCGTCCAGCTTGCATTGCAGGAATGCATCTCGGGTGTCCATCAATGGGAAAATCCTGGCCTTGGGAAGCTTGTAGAGGACTTCCTCCAGTGTCGGTATGATGTTGTGGGAGTATTTCAGTGCTTGGTTCAAATGCTTTGGGTCGATGCAGACCCTCATCTTCTCTGGCTTTTTCACTATGACCATATTTCTGATCCAGTCAGTCAGTTCAGTCCAGTCACAGATGTCATGTGTCCATCAGCCTCATACTTGTCCCGCTGGGCCTTCATAGCTGGGCCTTCATTGCAATGGGCACATTGCGAGGAGCACACTGGACTGCAGTGACGCTCTCATCCAATTCAAAGTGTACCTCCCCAGGTACTGATTCAACAGACCTGTTGAATACATTGTCATATCTGCTGAGTAGTTGTTCTTTGGACAGGGGTCCATGCTGGACATGCTCCACGATTTGCAGGTAATTTGGTACAGTGCACTGCATCAGTCACAGGCGTGTACATGTAGAGCCTGAGAAGAGAGGATGTTGACTGGATGTTGACAGACACAAATGTCAAGTTCAATAGCAAGTCCCTACATACGGGGTCCAGGGAACAGCCCAGCTAGTCGATTACCTATCAACTAGACTTCATACCAACCTTTATCTTTGTAGTGACTGGGTGTATTGATACACCATCCAAAGTGTAATTAATAACTTCACCATGCTCAAAGGAATATTCAATGTCTGTTTTTTCCATCTACCAATAGGTGCCCTTCTTTGCAAGGCATTTGGAAAACCCCCCTGGTCTTTGTAATTGAATCTGCATTTTAAATTCACCGCTCAACCGAGGGACCTTACAGATAATTGTATGTGTGGGGTACAGAGATGAGGTAGTCATCTCTGACTTGCTAAGCAAATGTTTACTCCTTAACTTATTTAGGCTTGCCATAACAAAGTGGTTGAATACTTGACTCAAGACATTTCAGATTTACATTTTAACCTGATTTGTAAAAAATTCTAAAAACATCTTTCCACTTTGACATTATAGGCCAGTGACAAACAACAACATGTGGAAAAAGTCAAGGGGTGTGAATACTTTCTGAAGGCCCTGTACATGCTCCTGCATTGTTGCATTATTCAAGAGTAGTATGGTTTGGTGGCATTATTTAATAGTGTAATATGTTTTTGAAGAAACGTTTCATTGTTGAATAGTTTGTGCTTATTGTAATATTTATGGTCAGTTTGAGCTGCGGAGTAAGAATGTTGCGTTACCAGGCACAACGAAAGGTAAGGCAAAGATGAAATGTGAATTGAAATGTAGAAATCACTTTCAACACCCCACTCCTCAGATTCCTTCATATCTCGTATTGGGAATGAGGCCAGAGATTTCTACATTTCAATTCAAATTACAACCTTGTCTTACCTTTTTTTGTGGCTGGCAACGCAACAGTATTGGTCCGCAGCTCAAATTGACCGTAAATATTACAGAATACAATGAGGATTTTATATTTGTATTTATTGAGGATTCCCATTAGCCGCTGACAAAGCAGCAGATACTCTTCATGGGGTCCAAACACATTAAGGCACTTACATCACACATAAAACAAAAGATAAAACAGTACATCATATAACATTATTACACCACTAAATATCTACAATATAAAATGTATAATACCACCATACAACAATAGTACAATGTACAGTATGTGTGTGTAGAGTGCGTGTGCTAGCATGTGTGCATTATGCCTGTCTGTACCTATGCGTGTGTCTCTTCACAGTCCCCGCTGTTTCATAAGGTGTATTTTTATCTGTTTTTTAAAATCTGATTCTACTGCTTGCATCAGTTACCTGATGTGGAATAGAGTTCCATGTAGTCAGGGCTCTACTTAGTACTATGTGCCTCCCATAGTCTGTTCTGGACTTGGGGATTGTGAAGAGACCTCTGTTTGTATTGTGGGTTATGCATGGGTGTCCGAGCTGTGTAAGGTGATGGTAAGGTGTCACGACTCCAACCGAAGGTGGCTGTCCTTCACGTTCGGGTGGCGCTCGGCGGCCTACTCGCTACCACTGATTCTTTCCTCCCCCTCCTTATGTGTTTATTGAGTACACCTGTTTTGTGTTGGGTATAATTAGGGAGGCTTTATTAGTCAGCCGGCCCGCCTGGTTCTTTGGGCGGGATTAATTATTGTGACCTTCTGTTTGGTAGTAGAGGAACATGTTTGTTCCTGGTCATGTATTTTTGGTTGTGAGCACACTGTTGCGTTTTGGTGCATTAAAGAGCACAGCATCGCACTCTCTGTGTCCTGCGTCTGACTCCACACCCACGACACCCGGAGCATTACATAAGGATTAACTGAGCTGGGCTTGGGTCATTGATAAGTCATTGTCTCAATGCAGAATTGAAATGTGTGGGCAGAGTCCATTAGCCAAGATGATTTGGATGGACTCTGTCATTCATGTCTGTTTCCAAAAGGTGTCAAAGTTGTCTATAAAAGTGATTCCAACAGAGCTAATGTTATCTTTTATCCATGTTTAATGCCAGTGGCATTAAATCCCCTTGGCATTTTTCCTATTTTGTTGCCTTACAACCTGGAATTAAAAAATATTTTGGGGGGGTTGGTATCATTTGATTTACACAACATGCCTACCAATTTGAAGATATTTTTTCTTGTGAAACAAACAAGAAATAAGACAAAAACAGAACTTGAGCATGCATAACTATTCATCCTCCCAAAGTCAATACTTTGTAGAACCACCTTTTGCAGCAATTACATCTGCAAGTATATTGGGGTATGTCTCTATACGCTTGGCCATCAAGCCACTGGAATTTTTGCCCATTCTTCAAGGCAAAACTGCTCCAGTTCCTTCATATTGGGTGGGTTCCGCTGGTGTACAGCAATCTTGAAGTCATACTACAGATTCTTAATTGGATTGAGGTCTGGGCTTTGACTAGGCCATTCCAACACATTTAAATGTTTCCCCTTTTACCACTCAAGTGTTGCTTTAGCAGTATGCTTCGGGTCATTGTCCTGCTGGAAGGTGAACCTCTGTCCCAGTCACAAATCTGGAAGACTGAAACAGGTTTCCCTCAATAATGTCCCTGTATTTTGCACCATCCATCATTCCTTCAATTCTGACCAGTTTCCCAGTCCCTGCCAATGAAAAACATCCCCACCGCATGATGCTGTCACCACCATGCTTCACTGTAGGGATGGTATTCTCAGGGTATTCTCAGGGTGAATATTTGCTTGTTTTTTCTTTCAGCAATTGCTTTTTTTTCTGGCCTCCCTTCCCTAAAGCCCAGCTCTGTGGAGTGTACGGCTTAAAGTGGTCCTGTGGACAGATACACCAATCTCCGCTGTGGACCTTTGCAGCTCCTTCAGGGTTATCTTTGGTCTCTTTGTTGCCTCTCTGATTAATGCCATCCTTGCCTTGTCTGTGAGTTTTGGTGGGCAGCCCTCTCTTGGCTGGTTTGCTGTGATGCTATATTCTTTCCATTTTTTAAATAATGGATTTAATGGTGCTCTGTGGGATGTTTAAATTTTCAGATATTTTTTTATAACCCAACCCCAATCTGTAATTCTCCACAACTTTTTTCCTGACCTGTTTGGAGATCTCCTTGGTCTTCATGTTGCCCCTTGCTTAGTGGTGTTGCAGACTCTGGGGCCTTTCAGAACAGGTGTATATATACTGAGATCATGTGACAGATCATGTGACACTTAGATTGCACACAGGTGGACTTCATTTAACTAATTATGTGTCTTCTGAAGGTAATTGGTTGCACCAGATCTTATTTAGGGGCTTCATAGCAAAAGGGGTGAATACATATGTATGCACCAGTTTTCAGTTTTTTATTTTTTTTATTTTTTGAAACAAGTTATTTTTTTCGTTTCACTTTGCCAATTTGGACTATTTTATGTATTTCCATTTCATGAAATCCAAATAAAAATCCATTTAAATTACAGGTTGTAGTGCAATAAAATACGAAAAACTCCAAAGGGGATGAATACTTTTGCAAGGCACTGTATTATACACACTTTTGCAAGGCACTGTATTATACAATACAGAGGCACATGGGGTGAGGGTTTGGAGGGAGTTGAATATGGAGGTTAGGAGTTGGGCTGGTAAGGCCTCCAGGTGTGATATGAAAGATGTGGTGGTCTGGAAGGGAGATACAAAAGGAAAAACATTAGGACACATCAACATAAAGGTGCAGACATGACAAAGTTGTGAAATAGTGCTCAGAGAGAAGCATGCTGCTTGTATGGGGAACAGAGGTTTGAAAAAGGCAAGAGAGGTGATGAAGGGAGTAGGAACAGGTATGAAGGGAAAGGGGATGCCTAGTCAGTTGCACAACTGAATTAATTCAACAAAAATGTGTCTTCCGCATTTAACCCAACTCCTCTGAATCAGAGAGGTGCGGGGGGCTGCCTTAATCAATGTCCACTTCATCAGCACCCAAGGAGCAGTTGTTTTGGGGGGGTTAACTGCCTTGCTCAAGGGCAGAACGGCAGACTTTTCGACCTTGCCAGCTTGGGGATTCAAACCAGTAACCTTTTGTTTACTGGCACAGTGCACTTAACTGCTTGGCATGGCCTATGGTAATTGGAAGCAATTGGAGTCCTGTAGGGCTGCCATGACCCTTCACAACAAGACTGACACTCAAATTTCTGGTAAAAAGTCTTTAAAACTAGTATAAAAAAAGACATTTTAGCTGTGAAATTTCTCAGCTAATACATGTTTTACTGTGACAGTGTTGGCTCAACAAGATAATACACTGCCCTGCTTAGAGGGGGGTAGCTGTCGGGCTAGTGGCATGCCTCCAGAGGTAGTGGTCGAGACTTGAGAAGTTTGCAAGTTACATTGCAGTAATAATGTGTAGCCGAGGGTATTTTTGTGAAATGTCTAGTCAGTGTGAAGACCCTCTTAATTGCGTAGTGATGAGTATTACTTTCATTTCTTTTCAATTGGTTATCTAGTGGACCACATGCCACATCGAGATTAGAAAAGGGTTGGTCACTAAAATAAAAAAATATGGAGGCAAGGTCTATGTGAATCAGAGTATGTGAGTGGAGCTGAGAGGTCTGAAATCCCGCTCATCACTCACTGAGTGATGCTTGCTGCTCCCAGCACCATGTCCTTTCCAACAGCTCCACTAAAAACCACTCTTCACTCAGGAAAAAAAACTGCCACTCCAAATTAGCTCCATTAATTAAAATCTCAATTTAGCCAACACACATCTATTTTTTGACTACCTGGACCTAACATTTGGTTTTGTACTGAAGTATTGAAACCAAACCATACGAATTGAATTTAAAAAGTATTTTAATAAAAAATATGAAAAGGTGACTAACAAGCACTCATCATTTCAAATAACCTACATGTAATATTATACAGCATATACAGTGGGGCAAAAAAGTATTTAGTCAACCACCAATTGTGCAAGTTCTCCCACTTAAAAAGATGAGATAGGCCTGTAATTTTCATCATAGGTACACTTCAACTATGACAGACAAAATTAGAAAAAAAATCCAGAAAATCACATTGTAGGATTTTTAATGAATTTATTTGCAAATTATGGTGGAAAATAAGTATTTGGTCACCTACAAACAAGCAAGATTTCTGGCTCTCACAGACCTGTAACTTCTTCTTTAAGAGGCTCCTCTGTCCTCCACTCATTACCTGGATTAATGGCAACTGTTTGAACTTGTTATTAGTATAAAAGACACCTGTCCACAACCTCAAACAGTCACACTCCAAACTCTACTATGGCCTAGACCAAAGAGCTGTTAAAGGACACCAGAAACAAAATTGTAGACCTGCACCAGGCTGGGAAGATTGAATCTGCAATAGGTAAGCAGCTTGGTTTGAAGAAATCAACTGTGGGAGCAATTATTAGGAAATGGAAGACATACAAGACCACTGATAAAAAATTACAGGCCTCTCATCTTTTTAAGTTGGAGAACTTGCACAAATGGTGGCTGACTAAATACTTTTTTGCCCCACTGTACATGCTAAATAGGTCAGGCGAAGGAAAGAAAATGTATTATTTCAGCCAGGTCACCCTTGATACAAGTCAGTATTCGATGTCCATCCATGTCCGAGGACATTGGGAGATTATACAATAGACTATCATTGATTTTTTTTTCTCCATAGATAGGGTTATTTTGCCTAAAAACCTTTAGGCCTATCAAAACGGGAAAACTCCTTGAAAAGAGGTAACATGTCAGGCATATTGGGCAAAAATCTATGATCAAATCAAATTGTATTTTTCAAATGCTCCAAGTACAACACGGTAGACCTTACCGTGAAATGCTTACTTACAAGCCCTTAACCAACAATGCAGTTTAAGAAAGAGTTAAGAAAATATTTACGAAATAAACTGAAGCAAAAATAGTGAAATAAAATAAAAAGTAAGACAAAAATAACAATAACGAGGCAATATACAAGAGGTACCAGTACCGAGTCAATGTTCGGGGGTACAGGTTAGTCAAGTTATTTTGTTGGTGTCAATGTAAATAGTCCGGGCGGCCATTTGATTAATTGCTCAGCAGTCTTATGGCTTGGGGGTAGAAGTTGTTAAGGAGCCTTTTGGAGTAGACTTGGCGCTCCAGTACCGCTTGCCGTGCAGTAGCAGAAAGAATATTATGACTTAGATGACTGGAGTCTTTGACAATTTTTTGGGCCTTCCTTTGACACCGCATAGTATATAGGTCTAAGATGGTAGGACACTTGGTGCCAGTGATGTACTGGGCCATACGCACCACCCTCTATAGCGCCTTACGGTCAGATGCGAGCAGTTGCTAGGCAGTGATGCAACCGGTCAGGATGCTCTCGATGGTGCAGCTGTAGAACTTTGAGAATCTGGGGACCCATGCCAAATCTTTTCAGTCTCCTGAGGGGAAAAAGGTGTCATGCCCTCTTCACGACTGTCTTGGTGTGTTATGACCATGATAGTTCATTGGTGATTTGGACACCAAAGAACTTGAAACTCTTGACCCGCTCCATTACAGCCCGGGCGATGTTAATGGGGGCCTGTTCGGCCCACCTTTTCCTGCAGTCCACAATCCGCTCCTTTGTCTTGCTCACATTGAGGGAGAGGTTGTTGTCCTGGCACCACACTGCCCGGTCTCTGACCTCCTCCTTATAGGCTGTCTCATCATTGTCAGTGATCAGGCCTACCTAGGCAAACTTAATCATGGTGTTGCGTCGTGTTTGGCCACTCAGTTGTGGGTGAACAGGGAGTACAGGAGGGGACTAAGCACGCACCCCTGAGGAGACCTGGGGTTGAGGATCAGCGTGGCAGATGTGTTGCTGCCTACCCTTACCACCTGGGGGCGGCCCATCAGGAAGTCCAGGATCCAGTTGCAGAGGGAGGTGTTTAGTCCCATGGTCCTTAGCTTAGTGATGAGCTTTGTGGGCACTATGGTATTGAACGCTGAGCTGTAGTCAATGAACAGCATTCTCACATAGGTCTTCCTTTTGTTCAGGTGGGAAAGGGCAGCGTGGAGTGTGATTGAGATTGCATCATCTGTGGATCTGTAAGGGCAGTATGCGAATTGGAGTGGGTCTAGGGTTTCTGGGATGATGGTGTTAATGTGAGCCATGATCAGCCTTTCAAAGCACTTGGTGGCTACAGACGTGAGTGCTACCTTCGCTTCCTTGGGCACAGGGACTATTGTATAGATAATAAAATGAACAAAACTTTTAAGAGATCAGATTTTTTGCCTTTGAAACTCACTCTGCACTCAAATTGGGCTCGCTCCACTCCTCACTACGCTCTACTCACATACTCTGGTGTGAATGAGAGTGAAGGTCGCCCCCATGTTCACTCCGTGTCATGACACCTTGTGAATTGACAAAAGCCTGCTTATAAGAATCCTGATGACCCAACAGTTAGGAATGCTTCTCTCTCTCAGAGATTACTTAGATCAATTTTTACAGGCCACACATTATCTCATCCACCAGACTTCTCTCTGCCATCAACTAGCTGATTTATCCAGAAAAGAAGCTAATCATGTTTCAGTTTGGAGCTGTCTTAACACTACTATCTCCTCTACTCCCTTGGAGGATCTTCAAGGCATATTGCCGTTTTGAATTTCTGCTGACCAAGGTGAATGAAGTGTTAATTTCTTCTTAAAAGAACAAAGGCCCTGGTCTTGATCGGGTTAGGGTTGATTGGGAGTTGTCCAGAGGCACTCATTAAATGAAGGCCAAGCAAGAGGAGAAGGGTCATCCTTCTTGTTTGACCCTAATGTCTCTCTAACACACTCTAACATGTCCTGGGAGAGATGTTTTACAGGAGGCTAGCGGGAAACCTTACTTCAGTAATAACACAGTATCACAGAACACACACAAACGCACAAGGAGAGAAATCCTAGATCACTAATAACACACTACTTCATTCCCTCTCCTGTGGGATGACTGGAGTTATTTTACACAGCATAAGCAAAACAAGAGAGAAAGTTCACATTATACCGACTGAAAATTAGACGATAACCTGTTTATGTCCTGCTGTGTTTGGTTGTTTTTGCACGTTCAGGGAACACTCTTCCTTGGGTTACAGAACAGATCCCTTCTGTGTGGGCTCTCTGTATTCCCCTGGCTGCTGCATTGCTCGCTGATCTATTGCCTCTTATTGTATTAAACACAGGCGCTGGACCACTTAAGATGCTGATGGAGCCCAATCTGACACTGCCAATAGCAGCACTAAGGAACCATCTTCTGTTAAGGAGACTCTCAAGTTGGGCCCTTCACTTAAGATTTCCTTAGTGCTGTTATTGAAACTATCTGTCTGGGCTCTGTCATGATATGTGGTTCTGTATGGCTCAATTGGTAGAGTATGGTGCTTGCAATGCCAGGGTTGTGTGTTTGATTCCTTGGATCACCCATATGTAAAATGTATGTGTGCCTGACTGGAAGTTTCTGTGGATATAACTTTGTGCCCCTGGATTTGTTCAATGTTGTTGAATGTGCTTTAAATATGCTATTGTAATAGCAATGGTTAGAAGGGAGTCGTGGCTTCAGTTACCACAAAAATGTCACCTCAACATTGCTGCATCAACATGCCTTTCACCAAAGCCATACACAGTATTTATTTTATACCTACTTTCAACATTATGAAATCATCTGTCTTTAACTGGTATTAAAAGTTGATATTGCTCAGTCTAATTGTGTGTCTAGTCACTGGCTGATTCCAAATTTCATTCAAAATAATTTATAGGAATTTGAGTCAGTGTTATACAATGCTAAAATCAAAACCATACCGTGATAAAGTTCAGTGAATAATGTGAATTTGGCCTTCATTCATTCCACCTGCAGTAGTGTTCCATGTGGTCTTTGCCCATTTGCTTATGAGTCTATGACTGCGTTTAGACAGCAGCCCAATTCTGATCATTTTTTTTCACTAATTGGTATTTTTGAACAATCACATCAGATCTTTTCAAATCAGATCTTTTTCAGAGCTGATTAGTCAAAAGACGAATTACTGAGAAAAAAATACCTGACTTGGGCTGCCTGTCTAAACGCAGCCCTCGAGATGCCTCTGTATTGGGGTCTGTCTGTATTTTGGTTAAGGACACATTGTCGGTTTTATGTAACAACTGCACCACCATGTGGAAAAGTATGAAATGGCATTTTTAAAATCCTAAAACACGCACACACCAGAAGTTATGGCTTCATAACAGGATGATAGAACTCTTTAAGATGTTGCAGCACAGAGTACAGGAGAGATAGTCAAGGGCCGATAGGAAAGTGCTAATATCACCCCAAAATACCGTCCCGACTGATTATCGGTCGATCTCTAGTTGGCAGCACATTTTACTGTTCCTTATTCTTTACATATAGGTGTGAAGATATGAAAACTATTTCCACTACATAGCAACAGTGCAACCAATGAGGGTGGGGAGGAAGAGAGAATGAATGATGTGTTATTTAGCCGTCAAAGAACAATATTTTAGTTCACACATGCAAGAGTACATGTACACAATCCAAAATTGATCCAATACCTTTATCCTTTCTCGTGAGAACAGCATCTCTACTTCTTAATGTATTCTTACCAGTGACGATCTTAGCATGTAAATCTTGGGTGGGGCAAAATAAAAAAGTGGGATGCATGCCAGAAAATGCACTACACAACACAACACAACACTAAACAATACATTAATTGCACTTTAACGGTGACAAACGGTGCCCACAAACTGTTAGGGCCTACATAAAGCTGTCCCAACATCTTACCGCTGCTACACCTGGCTGTCAGCAGAGCCTTATCTGGCAGCGAAACAGTTAATTCAGTCTAATTTACTGCCTTTTAAAAATACATAGCTGATATGGCTGACTTGCTTAAACCAATGAGGTTTCTAATGAAAATTGAGATGTGCAAAATATGGCATAAGGGGATGACAAGCGGATAAGAGGCAATCCTTAATTTCAATTAAGACATTAATGAGCGTGCTAGGATGGAAGTAACGTTAGTCAATAACTATTTGTTTAGCACTTTTGAAATGTACAGTGACAGGATTCAGAACATGGGCCATTCTAACAGTGTTCTCCCTGTACCCCAAGTCAGAACCGTAAGATAAATAAAGGGGGTATATAAGCAGAAAACGAAAGCTCTTACAATATTAATTTCTCTAAAACAGGTTATAGGCTACAGCAGAACATTCAGAATGGTAGGCAAAATGAAGAGGGGTAAAAAGACCAAATTATTAGGGTGAGGCACATGGGCTACTAACATCTTACTACAGAATATACAGTTGAAGTCGGAAGTTTACATACACTTAGGTTGGAGTCATTAAAACTCATTTTTCATCCACTCCAAATATTTCTTGTTAAAAACTATAGTTTTGGCAAGTTGGTTGGGACATTTACTTTGTGCATGACACAAGTAATTATCCAACAATTGTTTACTGACAGATTATTTCACTTAATCACAATTCCAGTGGGTCAGAAGTTTACATACACTAAATTGACTGAAAATTCCAGAAAATGTCATGGCTTTAAAGGCTTCTTATAGGCTAATTGACATCATTTGAGTCAAATGGAGGTGTCCCTGTGGATGTATTTCAAGGCCTACCTTCAAACTCAGTACCTCTTTGCTTGACATCATGGGAAAATCAAAAGAAATCAGCCAAACGTATAGACCTCCACAAGTCTGGTTCATCCTTGGGAGCAATTTCCAATGGCCTGAAGGTACCACGTTCATCTGTCCAAACAATAGTAAGCAAGTACAAACACCATGGGACCACGCAGCCGTCAACCCGCTCTCTTAGAGTGAGGAACATACTTTGATGCAAAAAAGTGCAAATCAATCCCAGAACAACAGCAAAGGACCTCATGAAAATGCTGGAGGAAACAGGTTCAAAAGTATCTACATCCACAGTAAAACGAGTCCTATATCAACATAACCTGAAAGGCCGCTTACCACTGTTCCAAAACTGCCATAAAAAAGCCAGACTACGGTCTGCAACTGCACATCGGGACAAAGATGGTACTTTCTGGAAAAATATCCTTTGGTCTGATTAAACAAAAATAGAACTGTTTGACCATAATGACCATCGTTATGTTTGGAGGAAGAAGGGGGAGGCTTGCAAGCCGAAGAACACCATCCCAACCGTGAAGCACGGGGGTGGCAGCATCATGTTGTGGTAGTGCTTTGCTGCAGGAGGGACTGGTGCACTTCACAAAATAGATGGCATCATAAGGGTTGAAAATGATGTGGGTATATTGAAGCAACATCTCAAGACATCAGTCAGGAAGTTAAAGCTTGATCGCAAATGGGTCTGCCAAATGGACAATGACCCCAAGCATACTTCCAAAGTTGTGGCAATATGGTTTAAGGACAACAAAGTCGAAGTATTGGAGTGGCCATCACAAAGCCCTGACCTTAATTCTATAGACAATTTGTGGGTAGAACAGAAAAAGTGTGTGCGAGCAAGGAGGCCTACAAACCTGACTCAAGTTACACCAGCTCTGTCAGGAGGAATAGGCCAAAATTCACCCAACATATTGTGGGAAGCTTGTGGAAGGCTACCCGAAACGTTTGACCCAAGTTAAATAATTTAAAGGCATTTCTACCAAATACACTTAATTAGTATGTAAACTTCTGACCCACGGGGAATGTGATTAAAGAAATAAAAAGAAATGTGATTTTCTGGATTTTCTTTTTCTCATTTTGTCTGTCATAGTTGAAGTGTACCTATGATGAAAATTAAAGGCCTCTCATCTTTTTAAGTGGGAGAACTTGCACAATTGGTGGCTGACTAAATACTTTTTTGCCCCACTGTATCTCCCTGGCATATTACATAATTTATGCAGCAGCATACAATACATTTTTGGACTCACCTTGTGTAGTGCTCACTTGAACAGGAAGGTGACGCGGCAGTCCTTGGTGGGAAAATGTTATCAAAGCCTGACATTCTCTGGATTTATGATGCTTTCAAAACAACTGGAGGCTGGATTTACAATTAGTAAATCTAGTTAGTTGACCGTTCAAAACAGATTTTCCCAGTTGGAGCTTGTTTATTCCGTTGTTTTGAACTCACCGAAGTGAAGTCAAGTTTTCGCAGTTCCGAGTTAGTCGTTTTGAGCGTGGCACAAATCATGCTTCATTGACAGCATGGCTAATGTTAAATGTTTATCATTTTACTTTGAAAAGAGCCACTTAATCCCAGATTTGGGACCACACAGCCAGTCACTGATTCCTTCCAAACCACTCGTTGAATTTGCGATTCCCAATTTGTGTAATGTTTATGTCCAATGGCCTTTGAGGACCGATATGTTTTATCTATAACTTCTCTTCATGTGACAAGGATTAGCCAGTAGATTATCAACTTGATTCATGATGATGACTATTAGCTAATATTGTGAAAGTATTTACCTTTATTTAACTAGGCAAGTCAGTTAATAACAGATTCTTAATTTCAATGACGGCCTAGGAACAGTGGGTTAACTGCCTGTTCAGGAGCAGAATGACCTTGTCAGTTTGGGGGTTTGAACTTGCAACCTTCCAGTCACTAGTCCAACACTCTAACCACTAGGCTACCGTGCCACCTTAGTATGTTGACATGATCAGTCCAATCAAAGCTACTTTACATATAACATGATTTAAAGTAATTTTATCTGTGGTCAATGACCTTGAGCCTTCTTGGATGGGCACCTCTAATATAACACCCGAAGGGAGAGAATTTAAGGTCTCCTCTTACACTTGGCAGTGATGTAGTCCCCATGAGTGACAGAACACTGAGCCAATCACGGCGCAACGCTCCGTAATTGAAAGCACTGAACTAGGCTGAAACACCTGCATTTGGAGCTGCCTTACTCAATAAAACAAAAAAGAAAACAAAGGAGACCATGTTAGTATGTGGCTTTATTAACTCTGATATATTATTTTTTACATTGTTTGCAAATTATTATGTGACACATATGAATGCAAAAACAACGTGTTAGATTGTTGAAGAGGGAAAGATTGAAGTGTAGGGTCATTGAGGTTGGATGGGATTTTGGGGATGGGGCCAGGGCCTATATTTTCTCAGAAGTACTGAGTTAGGTAGGAGGATTTTGACATTTGGAGCCAATGTAAACCGTGAACGACCACACACTCCAGTAAAAAGTAGGTAGCAGCATGCACCTTTAATGTTTGTTTGCGGACCGCCATTATCATTACTGAATAAAAATAAACGCAACATGCAACAATTTGAAATCAGTCAATTGAAATTAACATAACATTTTCTGACAAAAGCTCTGGTTGACATAACTGCAATCAGCATGCCAATTGCACACTCCCTCAAAATTTGAGACATCTGTAGCATTGTGTTTTGTGACAAAATTGCATGTTTTAAGATGCCTTTTAGTGTCCCCAGCACAAAGTACACCTGTGTAATGATCATGCTGTTTACTCAGCTTCTTGATATGCCACACCTGTCAGGTGGATTAATTATCTTGGCAAAGGAGAAATGCTCACGAACAGGGATGTAAACATTTGTGCACAAAATTTGAAAGAAATAAGCTTTTTGTACGTATGGAACATTTCTGGGATCTTTTATTTCAGCTCATGAAACATGGGACCAACACTTTACACATTGCATTTATAATTTTTTCTTCAGTATAAGTTGTCGAGTCAAATATACTGTCTACATTTAGCAAAATTGAATATTCTTATACATTTTGGGCAGTTAGCTGGCTAACTCATTGGAACAGCGCCCAGTTAAGGTGTTCTCATTCATAGGTTCGGTTTGCTCCAAGCAGAACTCGGCTAGGCAAAGTGAACGGCTGCGCTCGCATATTCCGTTAGAATACATTCATTTGAAAAACGAGAATAAGGTGGCAATATTACTTTTTGTCACTCTTAAGACGCCATAGCCAGTACATTCCTCAAATTAGTCCGAATGAATCTAAGATAACTCAAATGTGTAATTTATTTTCCAGAGGTCTTAGTTGCGCAACTTTTCATCCAAGATGATCGGTACAGTATATCTCAAGTGAAAAAATGTCCATGAACTAGTAGTCTGCAATTGAATGACAACACACTTCATTGAAGACTCCCTACTGTTGACCAATACAGACGAAGGGGCATAGACTTCGGCTAGCAAACTTCAGCTTGCCACAAGAAAACTTTGGTTGAACAGTCGGGAAAAAAACCTGCCGAATGCTGCTGAACACCAAAATGAACAAAAACGTCAAAAACAATTGTCATATATGCAAACTGTTTAACGTTGGGTGACAAAAAATAACCAGAGGGGTCACAGTCAGCGAACGGTTCTAAAAACAGAAATAACTTCAATCGAGTGCAAATAAAAATAGAAAACAAGTGCAAATAGTAAAATGAATTAATAGAACTGCCTCAGTTTCTGTAGATAGGATTTGTCTTTTGCATTGTGCAACAAAGTGCATGAAAAAAAAACTAATAATGTAACGTTTCTTCACTTGAAGTGATTTACCTGAGAAAAAAACACGCAGACAGTTGGGTTAATGGCACCCTATTCCCTGGTCAAAAGGGAATAGGGCTCCATTTTGGATTCAGCTTTAGTCCACAGTCTAGATGAGTTGGCCTAGACCGGTACAATTATATATGGATGCAGCCGGGTTGTCTTCCGTTGCAGTCTTCTTCTCTGGTTTCTCTCAGTCTCCATTCATTCTTCACCTTTCTCCTCCATCTCTGAATCTTTCTCTAAATTGCCTCTCTCCTCAGTCTCTCCTTCAGTCGGTCCTTTCCTTCCCTCCTCCACTGCTGCTGCTTCCCTTTTTTCTGTGACCCTCTCCTCCATCTTGACTACTGTCCATTTTTCCTCCATCTTTCGTTCCTCACCTGACTCCTCTAACGTAAGTTCCATCCGCTCCTCTTCCAACTCATCCATCTTCAGCAACTTCTCCTCCCCTCCTAGAATCTCCTTCTCCATGGCAAAGTATTTTTCTGGCGTCTCTCCTCTTTCATCCTCCATGGCCAAAGCCTCTTCTGCAATCCTCTCCTCCTCTTCTCCTTTCCCCTCTTCATCCTCCATGGCCAAGTATTTTTCTGGTGTCTCTCCTCTTTCATCCTCCATGGACAAAGCATTTTCTGCAATCCTCTCCTCGTCTTCTCCTTTTCCTTCCACCCCTTCTCCCTCCAACTCCATGACTGTCTCCTCATCCTCTCTCTCCTCTTCTCTCTCCCTGTGGGAGTGTTTGCTCTCCTGGCTGCTGCTCACTGCGTCCTCAGGCAGAGGCTGCCAGTAGTCATACAGTTTACCCTGGAGGCAACAGAAATATTGCATTACTATAAAACACATCACACTGCTATCAAACATGAATTACTACAGCTTACCCTGGAGGGAGGGAACATTATTAGAGCAGTTTCTCTCTGCAATAATAAATACACAGAATTAAACCAAACACAGCTCTGCGATACCATAGTTTACCCTGGCAGTACTTCCCAGCAGTATATAAACTCAGCAAAAAAAGAAATGTCCTCTCACTGTCAAGTATTTTGGCTGCGTTTAATTTCAGCAAACTTAACATGTGTAAATATTTGTACGAACATAAGATACAACAACTGAGACAAACTGACAAGTTCCATAGACATGTGACTAACCTGAAATTGGATAATGTGTCCCTGAACAAAAGGGAGGGGGGGTCAAAATCAAAACTAACAGTCAGTGTCTTGTGTGGCCACCAGCTGCATTAAGTACTACAGCGCATCTCCTTCTCATGGACTGCACCAGATTTGCCAGTTCTTGCTGTGAGATGTTAACCCACTCTTCCACCAAGGCACCTGCAGGTTCCCAGACATTTCTGGGGGGGGAATGGCCCTAGCCCAAAATGAGCAGTATGGCTGGTTGCATTGTCATGCTGGAGGATCATGTCAGGATGAGCCTGCAGAAAGGGTACCACATGAGGGAGGAGGATGTCTTCCCTGTAACGCACAGCGTTGAGATTGCCTGCAATGACAACAAGCTCAGTCCGATGATGCTGTGAAACATCTCTCCATACCATGACAGACCCTCCACTTCGATCCCGCTCCAGAGTACAGGCCTCAGAGTGAAGCTCATTTCTTTGACGATAAACGCGAATCCAACCATCACCCCTGGTGAGACCAAACCGCGACTATTCAGTGAAGAGCACTTTGTGCCTGTCCTGTCTGGTCCAGCGACAGTGGGTTTGTGCCCATAGGCGACGTTGTTGCCAGTGATGTCTGGTGAGGACCTGCCTTACAACAGGCCTACAAGCCCTCAGTCCAGCCTCTCAGCCTATTGCAGACAGTCTGAGCACTGATGGAGGGATTGTATGTTCCTGGTTTAACTCGGGTAGTTGTTGTTGCCGTCCTGTACCTGGTCCGCAGTGTGATGTTTGGATGTACTGATCCTGTGCAGGTGTTGTTACACGTGGTCTGCCACTGCGAGGACGATCAGCTGTCCATCCTGTCTCCCTTTAGCGCTGTCTAAGGCGTCTCACAGTACAGACATTGCAATTTATTTCCCTGGCCACATCGGCAGTCCTCGTGCCTCTTTGCAGCATGCCTAAGGCACGTTCACACATATGAGTAGAGACCCTGGGCATCTTTCTTTTGGTGTTTTTCAGAGTCAGTAGAAAGGCCTCTAATGTCCTAAGTTTCCATAACTGTGACCTTAATTGCCTACCGTCTGTAAACTGTTAGTGTCTTAATGACCGTTCCACAGGTGCATGTTCATTAATTGTTTATGGTTCATTGAACAAGCATGGAAAGCAATGTTTAAACCCTTTACAAATGAAGATTTGTGAAGTTATTTGGATTTTTACAAATTTTCTTTGAAGGACATGGTCCTGAAAAAGGGATGTTACTTTTCTTGCTGAGTTTAGAACACTTCTAGCTATGTCTTTATGTACTGTAGTTATGCCATGGTCTACCTGGAGAGGCCTTGTTCTCTGGACCAGCACCTGCCACTTGGTGTAGATCCTGGCTACAAAGTCTTTCACCTGTAGAGAGGGGGAGGGAGAAAGAAAGAGCGGAGAGAGGAAGTGAGCGAAAGGAGGGGGGGGGGGTTAAGAGCAGTTTAACCAGAGAGATCATATCATTAATGCGGGTTACAGATCCATTGAAATGTCTATATGGAAGGCGTGACCACATACCTTGCTCCTGTATAGCATCTTCTCACTCTCCCTGATGTCACACTTGATGTGTTTCTCCAGCTCAGCACATAGCAACAACAACTGGTTCTTCTGCTCCGGAGGGAAGAACTCAAAGTTGGTGGCTTCGTTAGCCAGGGCCAGGAGGCTGTAGCAGAGGTAGTAAGCCTGAAAACAACATGTTCATTAGGCACCAAACGGAAGTACACTGACTGAACCTGGGAGGGACTACTTGGATTATTGGTCCAATAAAAAAATATTTTTGTTGAAATCACTGTTCATTGTCTGCCCTAATGAACAAAACTTTAGTACTCCTGATTTACATGAACAACAGTGGTGTACTAATTAGGAACCAGACGGAAGCAAACAAACCTAAGCTGGGAGTGACTAGCTGCTGCACTTGTCCAATAAGAAACGTGTTTTGTTGCATAAACATTTTCTGTTGCAAAATGACCCTTATATACCCTGGTAAATAACCCTTTGCTGACCTGCTGGTCCAGAGAGGCACAGTCCTCTTCCTCCTCTTCCCTCTCTCTGTGTGCGTTTTGACTCCTCCTGAAGGAGGTGGCCAGGCCCCGGAGGAGTGAGGATGGGCGCATGCGGGGGAGGTACCGACGCAGGTCTGACAGCTGGAACTCTGTATTGGAGGGCCTGTAAGTGCATCTGATGTTCAGCAGCTTGGAGATGGCCGACACACTGAGGTGTCTCCTGAGTTGCTTGCCGCGTATGTTGTCTGGCAGTAGCTGGACCAACCAGCGCAGGTTGTGGTGATCATCACTCAGGTCAATCAGCGACATGCAGATCCTGGGCAGCTATAGGATGAAACAGGAGATAGATCAACATCAGAAAAAAAACACACAAAAGTGACATGAGTTTACCAAGCGAAGGAAAGAAAGGTCAACCTAGAGAAAGAACAAAATTGTGACATTGTCTTGGTTTAGGAGGGGAATTCCCTTTTCAACCTCATGTATTAAATCACCAGTGTCTACTTTTGTGAAAATTGTGCATGTCTACATTCAGCAGCTAAAAAGGATAAGGTCCTAAACAAGTCCTCGAAGACATGATCATAGAGTAGGATTTTTTTAAATGTCAGCGTCCAAAATCGGTCTTGCCTACTACTTACTGAAACTACATGCTGTGTATCATACAACATAGGCTACTACTTACATCGTACTTTGGAGTTAAATTGAAAGCAGTAAGCAACACATAACATACGAGGCTCATTCATTCTGAGAATGCATCAAATGTGCAATTGCATCTATTCCTGCCATTTGTTCATTTTGGTATAGCATGTCATCCTGTGATTATCAGCTGTTGTCAGCTTACCTTTATTTAACTAAGCAAGTCAGTTAAGAACAAATTCTTATTTACAATGATGGCCTAGGAACAGTGGGTTAACTGCCTGTTCAGGGATAGAAGGGCAGATTTTTACTTTGTCAGCTCAAGGATTCGATCTAGCAACCCTTTGGTTACTGGCCCAACGCTCTAACCACTAGACTACCTGCCACCCCAATCACATGTGGGTCTGGAAATAATTATATTCCTCCATATTGTGCTCCACATTCTATTAGATGAAAAGCCGAAATGAGTATGACATCCTGGAATTTAAAGTACTCAAACATCTAAATTTGACATACGATAAAAACAAATCAATTTTTGCATTCCCAAAATGCCTACTATTTATAACGGAAGTACGAGTATTCAGACATGGCCAGTGATTTTCAAAACCCGCAATGCCTTCCAGCCAGAGGGAGGGCATTTCCCTGCTCCCCATGTAACCACACGTTTATTCAAATGTTTTTACTTTCACCACATCATATTGAACTTTTTCACTTTGGGCTCGCTTAATTAGACGGCGGACACAGGCAAGTCGGAGATTTAGTTTGAAAGGCTGAGGCGGGGACTGAACCCACAATCATCGGGGTTGTACATGACTGTTTTCTACTGGACCACGCAGGAGAAAGAAATGAAAGGTTGACTGACCATGACGTCCCAGTCCCTGATGCTGCTGATCAGGTTGCGAAGTAGAGAGCGGAGGTGCTCAGTGGGCTGGAGGGTGAGCTGTGTGTCCAAGCCCACTCTGCTCACCACCGTCAGGAGTAACAACAGTTCTCCGTCACTGTAGGCCCGCGGGCACAACGACGTACATTGAGACAGGTACTTGATGACGCTATCAAAGTTGTGTTCAGGGAAAGTGCTGAGCTCCTTCTTACTGGACAGGCTCTCTGTGCTGATCTGGAAGCCCTCTCTACACAGACAAACACACAGGTAGTTATTATCAGTCTTTCATCACATTTTTATGAACAAAGTTTATATTGACACATGCTTACAGCAGATCTCCCTCGGTGAAGGGGGGTTGTAGGTTCTCCAGGGGGAACAGGGTGACGAAGGGAACCCCCATGTTCATGAAGACCAGGGTCACGTCTCCAACACTGGGCACCCACACCTCAAAGCGCTCATTCTTATTCAGCATCATGTGTTCCGCAGCGGAGCAGGCAATATCTTTGAGGGCCTTTAGTACCTGATGACAGGTCAGCTTGTCTGAGTGGACTGACACCATCTACAGGAGGGAGGGAAAGATAGATAGTCAAGTCTTTCTGTAATAAGCCATCCTCATTTGATTAACCCCCCTCCCATAAAAACACATTGCATACCACGAGAGAGAGAGAAAGACAGATCCATCCATTGATAGATTTGTTTGAATTAAATGTATTTGTAAAAGGGGGTGTGGAATAGTACCTGGAAGAGCCAACGGGCCACCTGGGGAGGGCAGGGGGAGGAGCGGTAGGCTCTCTGGATCAGCTCAGAACTGACATGGGACCTGAACTGGTCTGGAGTGGACCTGCGAGATACAAAGGGGAGGGAGAAAGAGAAAATGAGGGTGATGGGAGCAAGAGAGGTTAGAACTAAACATTGAACTGCCTCTCTTTCAGCCTGTTCACTCACACAAAAAGTCTTACCAGAGTAGTGTTTTCTGTGCGGTGTCTCGAGGGGAGACGTTACAGTGTCTCAGCTGCAGTGTGTGTTGGCTGAAAAGACGGCCAAAGTTGTCCAGGCTAAACATCGCTTCGCCGGGGTGCAGGTCCCGGATGGCACTGGACACCACCGAGAAACGCTGCAGGAACTCCCTGGGCGGAGAAGAATGTGGAATTGTGGTCATTTCACCCTTTCCCAGTGGTCTCCAAACTGTTGTTGTCGTGCCTCCTCTGTTGTTACTTTTGTTTGTGGAAAATGGCCTCTTCTGTGTTCTTGGTGCTCTCGTACTCTGCATTTAAGTGTGTGTGTGTGTTAAGCGTATGTGCTGTTACCTCTGCTGGTGGGAGATGGCTGCCTCCATGTTCTCTGCGCTCTCATCCTCCTCCTCCTCCTCCGCCAGTCTCAGCAGGTTCTCCTCACAGGACAGACGCAGCTTGGTCTCCATCTCCTTAGACCTCGGGGGAATAACCATGACATTGCACACATTATGACATAGTACGCATACGATATGACATTGCATTGCTTCAACAAGACTTCTGAGACCTCTACATCTCCTTAAACAAGGGGGGTGGGGGGTGGAGACAACAAGGACAGAACAATGTCATGTCACGTTGTCATTTTAAAGCAATGCAGTGATTTTGCCAACACCTTGGCCCACATGGAGAAAATAGCACCTATAATAGTCAGGTGTGATAAAGCAATACCTTTGAATGCTCTCCTTTTCCTTCAGCATCTCGTCCAGGTTGTTCCTGTAACTCGTGGGTTTGGCTTTAGACGTCACAGGCTGCCAGAGAGAACACACAAACGTCATCACCTCATTTAGACCGAGTTCATACTAGTGTAACACACTGTAATATTCTTAGTGACGACTTGGGATATGTAGTCCACTATTTTTCTGCACCTCAAATGAGTAATTTGAATTTTTCTAACCGTCTACTGTAGGTTAACGAAACACAACCACAACGACATGCTAGAAAGTAGCTGCTACATTGTTGCTATACTGCACATTTAAGCCTACTTCAAAACTGGAAAATTACAATGAGTAAATACACATTTAAACAATAATCTTGAGTCCCAAATGGCACCCCATTCCCCACATAGAGCATTACTTTTGACCAGGGTCCATAGGGACACCATTTCGAACACAGCCCTAAGAAAGTAGCATTTTACCAGCTGGCTGTGGTGTCGGGGCCCAACAGGGGTGCTGGGTGCAGTAAAGGTTCCTTTCTCTGGGGTGTCTGGGGGGCGGGCAGTACGGTCCAGGATCTGCTGCAGGGATGGCAGCTCGTCCTCACTGCTGCTGCTGCTGCTGCTGGCCTGTGATAGCTCCAACTCTAGACCCAGATCGAGGCCTAGGCCCAGCTCCACATCCAGAGGGTCCTCCTCCAGAAATATCAGACTTTTCTGGGGATTGTCCATCTTGCTTCTTTTTTCTCCTTCCTCAAGGAATGATGAACTCTTCTGGTCTCCTTCCTTCCTCTTTTCACCCTCCTTTCCTTTTCGGTCCAGTCGTGAGGTGGGAGAAGAGAGGAAGGGAGAGCTGGTGCTGGCTTTGAAGTCTGCAGTCCCCATGTTAAACGACTCGTCCTTACACAAGGATGAGGACTTTGCGGAGGCTGAGAGGGGGATAGTTTTCAGGGCGGAAGACTCATTCTTGAGGTTGGCATACTCGTCCATAGGTGACTCCAAGCCTGCTGAAGGAATACCAGGAGATCTGGGTCCTGCCTCTGTCTTAACAGACTCATCCGCAAACAGTCTCACAGCGGGAAAAGTAGGACTCGTTTTCAGTTTGGACGCGACATCCTCCATCGTAACAGACTCATCCTTAGGGGATGATGGCTTCCCTGAGGAAGTGCAGGTGATGGTCCTGTACGAGGCGGTCTTTAATTTAGTCAAGTCAGTCCCGCACGACTCCAGCCTTAAAAAAGAGGGAGAGTAGATGTTAGGGCCCAGGAGTAGTTTAGAGGGGTCCACTGCCGGTACCTTACAGGGAAAGATATTGGGGCCAGAGATTCGCTCCGAGGGGGAGATTTTGGGGATTTCTCTGGGGCTTGTTACAGAGGTGGGCCGCAGTCTTTTAGAAGCACCACAGACTGTAGCCGACACACCAGACACAAGAACCTTGTGTACAGAGGGCGACCCGTCTCCTCTCTGGGGACTGGAGGAAGAGGTAATCGCTGCTCTCGACAGGCTAGAGGTTATGGGGTCAGGAGTGAAAAGGTCATTCAGGTCATCCGACGTTCCCCGGGGGCGAGTGACGTTTCGGTTCTGTGCCAATCCAAAATGGTGCAGAGAACTAGAGCAGCTGGAGTATGAGCTGTGAGACCTCGAGACAGGTTTGGGGGTTCTTCTGTCGGTGCGACCTGTCGGTTCTCTTCCTCTACTCTCTGGCGCTCTTGCTCTGCCCTCTTTCCCTCTGCTGCATTCTCCTCTACTAGCACTTTTGACAGGCAAGTTCGCTGGGTGGCCGGATTGGAGATTACTACCACTATTAACAGATTGAGGGTTGACAGATTGGTGATTCATTCCACTGTATCTACACTGAGGATTGCTATTCTCCCTCACACTGTTCTTGCATGGTGGTTGTCCTCGGTTAAAGACCTGCCTCACAGGCTTGGGTGTGGGCAGTGGAGAAGTAGGAACAATCTCCATCCCTCTCGCCATCCCTCCCCCCGTCTTCTTAGGGGTGAGACACTCCTTCAAACTCAGAATAGGACCTGAGTTCAGACTGTTTTTCATGAAGACTTTCTTCAGGTAGGATGGGCTGGGGGGGTGGTATTTACAACAGAGCATTTAGCCATCGCAAACCAGACTAAATATACAATATCACAATCAGCAAGATGTACAGCTTTTCAATCATTATTTCAATTGATGATATATTCATTGATTCATGTAAAAAAAAAAAAATTTTTTTTTTTAGAAATGCCTTATGAGCCTAGATAGTACAATTATCTAACCCAAAATATAAGGTTGGCTTACTCCATTGTCTGTCTTTGTGTAGCAATTTTCAGCAAGTACACTTCATGCAAAGTTAACCCTAATAGTAAATTGCCCAATGGGGACAAATCAAGTTTTAAAATGTTTATTTCACCTTTATTTAACCAGGTAGGCCAGTTGAGAACAAGTTCCCATTTACAACTGCAACCTGGCCAAGATAAAGCCAAGCAGTGCGACAAAAACAATAGTTACACAAACAAGCGTACAGTCAATAACACAAAAGAAAAATAGAAAAGTCTATGTAGTGTTTGCAAATGTAGAAGAGTAGAGGGGTAAGGCAATAAATCGGCCATAGAGGCGAAAATAATTACAATTTAGTATTAATACTGGAGTGATAGATGTGCAGATGATGATGTGCAAGTAGAGATACTGGGGTGCAAAATAGAAAGAGGGTAAGTAAATAATATGGGGATGAGGTAGTTGGGTGTGCTATTTACAGATTGGCTGTGTACAGGTACAGTGATCGGTAAGCTGCTCTGACAGCTGATGCTTAAAGATTTTTGCAATTCGTTCCAGTCATTGGCAGCCAAAGGAAGTGTTGGCTTTGGGGATGACCAGTGCAATATACCTACTGGAGCGTGTCCTACATGTGGGTGTTGCTATGGTGACCAGTGAGCTGAGGTAAGGCGGGGCTTCACCTAGCAAAGACTTGTAGATGACCTGGAGCCAGTGGGTTTGGCGATGGATATGTAGTGAGGGCCAGCCAATAAGAGCATACAGGTCGCAGTGGTGGGTAGTATATGGGGCGTTGGTGATAAAATGGATGGCACTGTGATAAGACTACATCCAGTTTGCTGAGTAGAGTGTTGGGGGCCATTTTGTAAATGACATCGCCGAAGTCAAGGATTGGTAGGATAGTCAGTTTTACGAGGGCATGTTTGGCATGTGAGGCTGTGTTGCAAAATAGGAAGCCGATTCTAGATTTAATTTTGGATTGAAGATGCTTAATGTGAGTCTGGAAGGAGAGTTTACAGTCTAACCAGACACCGAGGTATTTGTAGTTGTCCACATATTCTAGGTCAGAACCGTCCAGAGTAGTGATGATAGTCGGGCGGGATAGTGCGGGCAGCAAATCGGTTGAAGAGCATGCACAGTTTTACTAGCATTTAAAAGCAGTTGGAGGCCACGGAAGGAGTGTTGTATGGCATTGAAGATCCTTTGGAGGTTTGTTAACAGTGTCCAATGAAGGGCCAGATGTATACAGAATGGTGTCGTCTGGGTAGAGGATCACCAGCAGCAAGAGCGACATTATTTAGTCACCAATTGTGCAAGTTCTCCCACTTAAAAATATGAGAGGCCTGTAATTTATCATCATAGGTACACTTCAACTATGACAGACAAAATGAGAAAAAAAATCTAGAAAATCACACTGTAGGATTTTTTATGAATTTATTTGCAAATTATAGTGGAAAATAAGTATTTGGTCAATAACAAAAGTTTCTCAATACTTCGTTATATACCCTTTGTTGGCAATGACAGAGGTCAAACGTTTTCTGTAAGTCTTCACAAGGTTTTCACACACTGCTGGTATTTTGGACCATTCCTCCATGCAGATCTCCTCTAGATCAGTGATGTTTTGGGGCTGTTGCTGGGCTACATGGACTTTCAACTCCCTCCAAAGATTTTCTATGGGGTTGAGATCTGGAGACTGGCTAGGCCACTCCAGGACCTTGAAATGCTTCTTACGAAGCCACTCCTTCGTTGCCCGGGTGGTGTGTTTGGGATAATTGTCATGCCGAAAGACCCAGCCACGTTTCATCTTCAATGCCCTTGCTGATGGAAGGAGGTTTTCACTCAAAATCTCACGATACATGGCCCCATTCATTCTTTCCTTTACACGGATCAGTCGTCCCCTGGTCCCTTTGCAGAAAAACAGCCCCAAAGCATGATGTTTCCCGCCCCATGCTTCACAGTAGGTATGGTGTTATTTCAATGCAACTCAGCATTCTTTGTCCTCCAAACACGACGAGTTCAGTTTTTACCAAAAAGTTATATTTTGGTTTCATCTGACCATATGACATTCTCACAATCTTCTTCTGGATCATCCAAATGCTCTCCAGCAGACTTCAGACGGGCCTGGACATGTACTGGCTTAAGCGGGGGGACACGTCTGGCACTGCAGGATTTGAGTCCCTGGCGGCGTAGTGTGTTACTAATGGTAGGCTTTGTTACTTGGTCCCAGCTCTCTGCAGGCAATTCACTAGGTCCCCCCGTGTGGTTCTGGGATTTTTGCTCACCGTTCTCGTGATCATTTTGACCCCACGGGGTGAGATCTTGCGTGGAGCCCCAGATCGAGGGAGATTATCAGTGGTCTTGTATGTCTTCCATTTCCTAATAATTGCTCCCACAGTTGATTTCTTCAAACCAAGCTGCTTACCTATTGCAGATTCAGTCTTCCCAGCCTGGTGCAGGTCTACAATTTTGTTTCTGGTGTCCTTTGACAGCTCTTTGGTCTTGGCCATAGTGGAGTTTGGAGTGTGACTGTTTGAGGTTGTGGACAGGTGTCTTTTATACTGATAAGTTCAAACAGGTGCCATTAATACAGGTAACGAGTGGAGGACAGAGGAGCCTCTTGAAGAAGTTACAGGTCTGTGAGAGCCAGAAGTCTTGCTTGTGTGTAGGTGACCAAATACTGATTTTCCACCATAATTTGCAAATAAATTCATAAAAAATCTTACAATGTGATTTTCTGGATTTCTCTCATTTTGTCTGTCATTGTTGAAGTGTACCCATGATGAAAATTACAGGCCTCTCTCATCCTTTTAAGTGGGAGAACTTGCACAATTGGTGGCTGACTAAATACTTTTTTGCCCCACTGTATATACAGAGAAAAGGAGTCGGCCCGAGAATTGAACCCTGTGGCACCCCCATAGAGACTGCCAGAGGTCCGGACAACAGGCCCTCCGATTTGACACACTGAATTCTATCTGAGAAGTAGTTGGTGAACCAGGCGAGGCAGTCATTTGAGAAGCCAAGGCTATTGAGTCTGCCGATAAGAATGCGGTGATTGACTAGTCGAAAGCCTTGGCCAGGTCGATGAAGATGGCTGCTCAGTACTGTCTTTTATCGATGGCAGTTATGATATTGTTTAGTACCTTGAGCGTGGCTGAGGTTCACCCATGACCAGCTCATAAACCAAATTGCATAGTGGAGATGGTACAGTGGGATTTGAAATAGTCGGTGATCTGTTTATTAACTTGGCTTTCGAAGATTTTAAAGTCAGGGCAAGATGGATATAGGTCTATAACAGTTTGGGTCTAGAGTGTCTCCCCCGTTGAAGAGGGGGATGAGCGTGGCAGCTTTCCAATCTTTGGGGATCACAGACGATAAGAAAGAGGTTGAATAGGCTAGTAAATAGGGGTTGCAACAATTTCAGCTGATCATTTTTTAGAAAGAGAGGGTCCACGTTGTGTTGAATGTCTACCCTTCTCACCTGGGTGTTCCATAGGGTGGGTGACTGGTACAGATAGGGGCTGGGCTTGAGTTTGGCCTATAGTCCTCCGGACGCAGTTTCTTACTGGCCATTTCCTCCCCTTTCGTTCTCTCCTCCAAGTCTGGGTTTCTACCCCTCTTCTGCGACAGGGATTTGGTGTCTTCTGGTGGGAGAAAGCAGCAGCAGCAGCATCAAAAACAACAACTCTAATAGTTCAAAAAGTAAAATACTATAGAATGAGTAAGTGGGTTCTAGAAAGGCCCTTCAATAGATGTGAAAATTACATTTTTTCATAAAACGAGAGGAAAAAGTCACATTACAATAAAATAGAGTCCCACTAGATGACAACTCTATTTTTCCATCAGCTAAGTGCTGCACTTCATGCGAAGTTAGCCAGAATTTACATGGTTTACTACTCAACAAATCATTAGTCAAATGACAGAGGGGCATCAGACACTACTATACTTGTCTGCATCAGCATTGTTTCTGTATAAAAACAACAGTGAAACATCATTTGGAGATGGTTACCCTACTGATTTGTTCATAGACTACATTTACACAGGTTCAGTAATCTATTCAGCAATCTAAGAGGTCTAGGATGTGCTCGTTATTTTACATAAGTTAGGTATAATTTGTACCTGAAGTGAACAGTTTGCTAGTTTGAGTGGTTCCTCTGTAGTCCAGGGAACCACCACTCTGCGGAAAAACAAACATATTAGTCATTTATATTATACAGGGCGACTTAGGTGTGAGTGCGTACATTTTTGTACTGGTCCCCTGTGGGTATCGAACCCACAACCCTGGCGTTGCAAGCACCATGATCTACCAACTGAGCCAATATCAACATCAGTAGATGGGTTTCCCTCCAAATGGTGACAGATTTCATGAAAATATTCTCAAAACTGCATTAAAACCAATAGTCACATTTTTCCAACAGAGATGTTTCCATCCAATTGACTTGTTGCCGATAAAAAGGCTGTGCGTGACGACGTTGTGCACATAAAATATACAAGTTAAATGGGTTTCCATCGCATTTGTCATAACAAATGTTGAGTTATATAGCAAAGGTGCCCACTCTGGTCTTGATAGGTGGTCTCAAACCCAGACTGTGGGGCGGGGCACAGTGTGTCATGAACAGTGCTTGTGCCCATAGAAATAGATGTGGGGTGCTGGATGTTCCCCAATGCTGGAAGGGGGACCTGGGTGAAACATTTTGAGAACCCCGAGCCAACAGCTTGCAGATACAGTGCAGGTAGGTTGCCAACGTGAGATTATTTTTATTTGTCAAACCGTAGCCAAGCATCAAGTCACCAGAATAAGACTTAATATTTATTGGCAAGGAGCACCAAGCTCATCACTGTGCACTTTCACCACCCTGTGAAGTTCATCATAACTTATTTTATCTGTAGCCTAATAAACTGCATGCTTTCCCAAGTCATAGAGGGAGGACCAGACATGTCATTGCCCAACTCCAAATTTACTTCGATATGATGGTTATTACATCAATATTAGTGCATAAAGGAGTTTCCACCTCCATTTCACAAAAAGATGCCACCTTGTATTGCGTATTTTGTTTTATCAACATTTGGAAAGTTTACCGACATGTGCTGTTTCCATCAAGTCTGTCGTGAATATTTTTTTATTCCACATAAAAAAGGTTGGATGGAAACCTTATTATTGAATTGTAATTATTGAACTGTGTAAGGTGAGAGTTTAGATTATGGTCTGTGTGTGTATCTGCTGCTGACACTACGTTTCGGGATCAATATAGATCTTTATCCATCTACCTGCTGTGGATTGACAGTGCTACACATGGTGTGTGACAGTGGACAACCGTTCTTCATTATGGCCTTCCTGTCGTCACCTGCTGTGTACTGGGGGGTAGACTGGAGGGGCAAGCCAGCAGTAAACAGAGCGCTAGAGCTCCCAACATCACTGATGCCTGTTCCCGTACCAACCCTAGGGTTCAAGGTTATACTCCTAGAGGGGTTAGGGGTCACAGGGCTGTGGGAAGGCTGTATCTTCCTGGTGATGGGGTTTGTTAAGTTGGCCTTGCCATCCTTGGCTTCATCCCCACCTCCACCCCCAGAAGCTCGGTGGTGCACCCCTGTCGATTGGGGAGGGTGAGGTCCAGGAGAGGGCTTGGGCCTCACTGGGTCCAGTTCTGGGCTTGTCAAGGGTGGCACTCGTTTTGGCAGGGGATGAGTGTTCAGGTTGGACAGGCATCCGCGGGGCTGAGAGGGTTTCATGGGGGTCACCTGGAGGTAGGAGGCGGCCGAGGAGGGTTTGGGACCAGGCAACCCTAGAGGGATGACATCTTTGACTGCAAACACAGGAGGAAGAACGACACAGGTGTGAGCAAATAAACCAGCAGAGATATAACCCAGCACCATATGGATGAACCATCCCCTCCCAGTGCACCACAAGTTCTCAAAAGAAAAACGTACAGCCCAAAAGCATTTTGTGGCCCACCACTATACGAAGGGCAACAAGATAGCATAAATTGGTTAATAATAACTCAAATCAAGTATTTTCAGAATACAGGGAAAGTGAGCAAGTAATAGTTCTGAGTTTGAGCCCAGAATAATCATATAAGCTATATAGTTTGTTATGGTTATTGTGCCAAGGTGTCAAACAAAATCCACAAAGCCAGAGACAAAGAAACAGACACCACGCAGAAGCAGCCAGGGTTTTGACGCAGTTCAAGGGTTAGTGTAACCATAACACCAAATGACACAACAATGAAGCATTATGCTGTAGCCTGTTATTGCTCCAAGTCACATCCCAATAAAAAAAACAAAGACATCTGTTTCTCACCTGCATTGGGGCAGAGTAGCCTAGTGGTTAGAGTGTTGGACTAGTAACCCGGAAGGTGGCAAGTTCAAATCCCCGAGCTGACAAGGTACAAATCTGTTGTTCTGCCCCTGAACAGGTAGTTAACCCACTGTTCCTAGGCCGTTATTGAAAATAAGAATTTGTTCTTAACTGACTTGCCTAGTTAAATAAAGGTAAAATAAAAGATTATATATACAGCTGAAGTCTGAAATTTACATACACCTTAGCCAAATACATTTAAACTCAGTTTCACAATTCCTGACATTTAATCCTAGTAAAAATTCCCTGTCTTAGGTCAATTAGGATCACCACTTCTTTTTAAGAATGTAAAATGTCAGAATAATAGTAGAGTGATTTATTTCAGCTGTTATTTCATTCATCACATTCCCAGTGGGTCAGAAGTTTACATACACTCAATTAGTATTTGGTAGTATTGCCTTTAAATTGTTTCACTTGGATCAAACGTTTTGTGTCGCCTTCCACAAGCTTCCCACAATAAGTTGGGTGAATTTTGCCACAACTTTGGAAGTATGCTTGGGGTCATTGTCCATTTGGAAGACCCATTTGCAACCAAGCTTTAACTTCCTGACTGATGTCTTGAGATGTTGCTTCAATATATTCACACAATTTTCCATCCTCTTGATGCCACCTATTTTGAGAAGTTCACCAGGCCCTTCTGCAGCAAAGCACCCGAACAACATGAAGCTGTCACCCCCGTGCTTCACGGTTGGGATGGTGTTTTCAGCTTGCAAGCCTCCCCCTTTGTCCAAACATAACAATGGTCATTATGGCCAAACAGTTCTATTTTTGTTTCATTAGACCAGAGGACATTTCTCCAAAAAGTACAATCTTTGTCCCCATGTGCAGTTGCAAACCGTAGTCTGGCTATTTTTATGGCGATTTTGGAGCAGTGGCTTCTTCCTTGCTGAGCAGCCTTTCAGGTTTTGTCGATATAGGACTCGTTTTACTGTGGATATTGATACTTTTGTACCCGTTTCCTCCAGCATCTTCACAAGGTCCTTTGCTGTTGTTCTGGGATTGATTTACACGTTTTGCACCAAAGTACACCATCTCTAGGAGACAGAACGCGTCTCATTCCTGAGCGGTATGACGGCTGCGTGGTCCCATGGTGTTTATACTTGCGTACTATTGTTTGTACAGATGAACGTGGTACTTCCAGCCGTTTGGAAATTGCTCCCAAGGATGAACCAGACTTGTGGAGGTCTACAATTTTTTTCTGAAGTCTTGGCTGATTTCTTTCGATTTTCCCATGATGTCAAGTGAAGAGGCACTGAGTTTGAAGGTAGGCCTTGAAATACAGCCACATCTCCAATTGACTCAAATTACGTCAATTAGCCTATCAGAACCTTCTAAAGCCATGACATAATTTTCTGGAATTTTCCAAGCTGTTTAAAGGCACAGTCAAATGAGTATGTAAACTTCTGGCCCACTGGAATTGTGATACAGTGAATTAATTTGTCTGTAAACAATTGTTGGAAAAATGACTTGTGTCAAGCACAAAGTAAATGTCCTAACTGACTTGCCAAAACTATAGTTTGTTAACAAGACATTTTTGGAGTGGTTAAAAAAACTAGTTTTAATGATTCCAACCTAAGTTTATGTAAACTTCTGACTTCAACTGTAAGTACAATCTCACTCCGTTACATTAGCATGTGACAATGCCTGAGGCAGCCACACAAAGCAGCAGGAACCACAGTTATCTGTGTGTAGTGAAATCATGTGTGTTTGTATATAGATAGGTTGCCTGAGTTCAGTGTTGTTTCATCAGTTATCAAGATCTGAAACTCACCAATACTGCCTTTTGGAGACAAGTAGTCTGCAATTGATCTGTAACAACAGACACAAGTCAGTCAAGAAGTTATTCCCCAAAACATTATGCTGTATTTTAGTCAATTAAACATTGAAAATGGCATACAAGTCATTCATACAATAGAAAGAGCAACATGACCTTGGAAAAATATTTCATTTTTTATTTAACCTTAAACTAGGCAAGTCAGTTAAGAACAAATTCTTATTTAAAATGACGACCTATACTGAAGTAGATGGCTTAAACCTGTCAAACCTGTCTCGCTCACATACTTCTGCATTAACTAGGACACTAATAGTAAGTTGGCTAGTTAGGCCTAATTGACAATAACACATTAAGTCGACAAATCAGTGTCTCACTCGTTAACTTAGTCTTAGCATTTAAAAGAAAATCGTCTACAACGCAACACGTTTGGGTTTTTAGCAACCAAATATTCTGTCGACTTGTAATATATTGCTATCTACTGTAGCTAGCTAGCACTCCACAAGCTAGGTGACGTTAGATAGCTCCCAATGTTAATTAGACTTCCGCCAGGAACATCTAGCAAGCTAGGTTACACATCTGTATGTGAGATGACTAACTTGCAAAGCTAGTAATTACTAGTTATTACTAACAAGTCAAAAAGTTTTGACAAGCTCACAATGGTTAGCTTGGTGGTTAGTTTATGTTGCACAATACCGTCACAGATAGAACAATGAGACAGATGTTTCACCGGATGTATAAATCTGAAGCATCCGGTTGACGTTTCCACTGAGGAAGACCAGTGGGCAGAGTGGGATAAATTGATTTTGGCCGTGCTACAAATGTTATCATCGATGAAACATTTGATCTCGATACAGTTTTTCTCTAGCCAAAACTACCTGTTACGAACATAATGGGCAAAGTTTAGTAGACTTTACCCTTTGCCAAATTGTATAAAAAGTGCGTTGTTTAGGAGTGCACGTTCCAATTGGATTATTGCACACATCAGACTAGGCGTTCCCTAACGGAAATGTGCAACGCCCCAATAGGATCTCGCTAGCTCGTGCTTGGCTCTGCCCACCAGCTTGCTTGTTCTGCCCACTATCATTCATGTGCTCCCATTGGAAAGGACAGTTAGTGGTATATCTTTTGTTAGTTATAAACAATCTTAGGTAGCGTTAGCTAGCATTATTTAGCTAGCTAGCTATATCTTCTGGAACGGAGTTAGTTTCTTACCTCCCATTTCATTCAGATTGTATTTTTCCCATTATGACAGAACAAGTTAACATTTAAATTGACTTCGCTATGTATTTGTTTCCGTATCAGACTATCAATAATGATACTTTACTTCCTTTCACTCTCCCGCCTGCAGTAAAAGTTGTTATGATACCCGCCATTTTCGTTAATTTCCACAATGGGTGGGTCTAAACATGAATGCGGATTGGTTAAAACCGCATTTAAACCAGTGTCTATTCCACAAATGACCACCGGCTAAATCTATTATATGAAAATGCCTATTTACGCTGTTCCATCTGACTGCGCAATCCACTGTCTCATCATCACATCCAGGCCATTTATAAACTTGATCTCCAATGTAAAAACCATTTAGACATTTTCACATTTCGATTTCAAATGCGGAGATTTGTATAAAACTTGCTGTCTGTCTCTTGACATTTGCTACATTGTTTCAATATTTAAATTAGATCTCCAGCTGTTGCATAGTAATGAATGTGTCTGGCAGTCGAAATCATGATTCAGCATAATTTTTATGGATATATACAATGAAATGACGTGACTGTAAATTCGCCGTGGTTGGCTAGCTAACAAAGCAAGGGATAAGAACGTTACCAGCCAGTATGGCAATGGAACATTTAGGACGAACAACTGGGTCTTGTCCATAGATACAGAGCAAGAAGATTTGACTGGGTCGTGTCTCTTGGGTAGCATCCCTAGATTTCTGTCGGGATTATACCTTGTGGAAGGATGCAATATACTGAACAACAATATAAACGCAACAATTTCAAATATTTTGCTGTGTTACAGTTCATATGAGGAAATCAGTCAATTGAAACAAATACCGTAGGCCCTATTCTATGGATTTCACATGACTGGGAGCCAGGCCCAGCCAATCAGAATGCGTTTTTCTCTGACAAAGGGGCTCTATTACAGACAAAAATACTGTTCAGTACCCCACCCTCCCTCTCTGATGATCCCACAGGTGAAGAAGCCGAAACTGTGTGCAGGCTTTTGTTTCAGCCCAGCACTAGCACACGTGATCTGACTAATTCTGTTCATGAACAGTTGATGATTTCAAAACAGGTGTATTAGTGAAAGGCTGTAACAAAACCCTGCACACCCTGTGGCTCTCCAGAGATCACTGTTCTCGGTCCTGGGCTGGCGTGGCTACACGTGGTCTGTGGTTGTGATGCCGATTGGACATACAGGCAAATACTCTAAAATGACTTTGGAGACGGAGACTGCTTATGGTAGGGAAATTAACATGTAATTATCTGGAAACAGCTCTGGTGGACATAACTGCATTCAGCATGCCAATTGTAAGCTCCCTCAAAATGTAAGAAATCTGAAGTATGAAAAACCTGCACATTTTAGAGTGGCCTTTTATTGTCCCCAGTACAGGATGCACCTGTGTAATAATGCTGTTTAATCAGCTTCTTGATATCCAACACCCATCACGTGGATGGATTATTTTGACAAAGGGTAAAATGCTCACAAAACAGGGATGTGTACAAATTTGAGCACAAAATGAGAGAAAGCTTTTTGGGTGCATTGAAAATGTCTGGGATTTTTTAATTCAGCTCATGAAACATGGCACCAGCACGTTGCGTTTATATTTCTGTAGTGGTGGAAAAAGTACCCAATGTCATACTTGAGTAAAAGTAAAGAGATCTTAATAGAAAATGACAAATGTCACCCAGTAAAATTCTGCTTGAGGAAAAGTCTAAAAGTATTTGGTTGAAATAAAATTATAAATAATTTCAAATTCCTTAAATTAAAGCAACCCAGATGGCACAATTTGTTTTGTTTTTAATTTACAGAAAGCCAGGGGCACACTAACACTCAGACACAGTTTACAAACAAAGCATGTGTGTTTAGTGAGTCCACCAGGTCAGCGGCAGTAGGGATGTTCGGTTGATAAGCGCGTGAATTTGACTATTGTCCTATTCTGCTAAGCATTCAAAATGTAATGAGTACTTTTGGGTGTCAAGAAATGTACAGAGTAAAAAGTACAATATTTTAAGGAATGTAGCGAAGTAAAAGTAGTCAAATATAAATAGTAAAGTACAGATACATTTTATTAGTCGCATGCGCCGAACAGGTGTAGACCTTAGTGAAATGCTTACTTATGAGCCCCTAACCAGCAGTGCAGCTTAAAAAAAAACCAGAAAAATACCCCCCCAAAACTACTTAAATAGTACTTAAATATTTTTACACCACTATTTATTTGTGTAGTCTGAATAAATTAATGAAAATGTAAAAATAATTATTTGAATATGTCGGTAACCAGTATAAAAAAAAGTGATAATGCATGGTTTGCCTGCCCTCGACAACACATCCTCCAAACAACGGCTTCTCTGGCATTATCACTTAACTGTGCATGTTCAGTAGCCAAACGTTGTCGAATAGAGCCTATACATGACTCCTTGTTCTACATATCGGAGGTGGTTCTCTTCTACATAACATCGTTGTCTGGACGTTACAAAAGAAACATGGTCCTGCTGAACACGACTGTGGGATGTATTCATTAACTCTTGCAACAGAAACTGAGTGTTTAAGAACCAAACAGAGCGAAAACGAGCAGGGACCCACCTACATTTGTCCAATAGAAACTCTTGTTTTTGTTGCAAAATGTTTTGCAACAGAATCAGAGTAATGAATAAACCCCTGCAGTGAAATTCATACTAAAACAATCATTCGATTTCGATAACATTTCTAAAAGATATAAAATTAAATAAAAATACAATTTAAAAAAAGGTAAACTGACCAAATCATGTTTCTTCCCACACACATTTATTGGTTCAGCACAGGTTTCAGTGCTGTACATCTAAAAAGTACATTGCAATTTTTACATTATTCCAAATTCTTATTTTCAGTCATAAGATTGCCAACAATTTCAAAAGAGAAAGCCTTGGGAATGGGTGGAGAAGGATAAGCGGCATATCCTGTAGGAGCAGGTACCTACACTGCAGTTTCCCCATTTAGAGGGGTCCAGCAGCATACAGGGTAGCAAAAGTAAACTTATAGTAAATTGCATGTTCCACCATGAAGCCTATTCATAGGTTGTGGAATGCTCAAAGTTGCAGATAAAAATGTAATGTTTAGAATCAGCTCGCTTGGACATAGAAGAGTAGAGTTGGTCTGTCGTGTGCAATCTATTTCGTGCTGTGAAATATGAATGTTTAGCCCTGAATGCCACTGATGAAGCAGAAACAGACTGACATAGCAGGTACCAAACATTTGATCCCACTGACAAAACAGTAGCCATGTGCCACAATAGTCACCAGGAAATGGGATGGAAAGACATGTTACACACAGTAGTACTAGACATGTAAACGACACACAGAAGTAGCATCCAAGGCTAGGGGGGCAGAGGAGAAAGGGGTATATAGTCTCTGCCATGGCTCTCGAAGGAGATGGAAACAGTCTTCTAACTACTGATACAGTGGTTCTACAGAGAATTGTACGACCAGAGAGAGCACATTGGAAAATAAAAGAACCAGTACAACCTTACGTGTTTAGTGTAAATAACTGTTTACTTTTAAAGTGCGAATATTCTTCTAACATTAAATATATACTATTTTTTAGCGAGACTAGGAAGTATGGTAACGCAGGACTAAATATTTTCAAATAAATTAGGCTTCATCATCACATTCGTAATCTCAATGATCCATTGTTAAACAGGGAAACAGACACAATAAGCCAGTGGAATGATGACGGATTTGATAGTGTAGTCAGTTGTCCCCATAGAAGTGGCTTGGTCAATATTAATCTATACTAATTTATTAGTTACTTTATAATCCACATTTGTTAGACTTTCTATGCACAGTAGGGTTGAATACGAACACATTCTTAGTAGCTATGTTTCTTGGACTGCAAGCACAGTGTGTGTGTGAGCTCCTTTGAGGTCTGTAGTATTACTAACCTCCTCCAACTCATATCCCTTTACCCCTACTCTGTGCCACATGGAGTAGAATGAAGCTTCCCAGAAACACTGATCTAAGGTCAGTTTTACATGCTTCCTCCGGAAGGTTAGGAATTGATGGGAGGCTAATATAAAATCTGACCCTAGATCTGTAAATAAGCACAACTTCCGACTCCACGATGCACAAAGTGCTCCCTCTATTTTTTGGCTTTGCCCTGGGCTGCCACAGCCTCCATAGCCTTCCTGACAGTTTCCTCATCCCCCAGGAACTGCATGGGCTTGACAGGCTTCAGGTTCTTGTCCAGCTCATACAGGATAGGGATGCCTGTGGGCAGGTTCAGCTCCATGATGGCTTCCTCAGACATACCTGCAGGGGGCAGCACATAGGGGTTATGGTTAATCAGTGACGACAACATAAATTAAACAATCACAACAAATAAAGTGTCAACAAAAACAATAAGGAGCACACAGATGGACACACATTTCATATGTGCAGATTAGAATGTGTAGGAAGTAAAACGATACTACCACAGACCAGTACTTCCTAGAAACCAAGTGTTACGAATCCCTTTTGGCCCGACAGTCTAGGGGGGATGGTAATGAGACTCGTAACATAACTCATGCAAATTATTATTGTGACAAAGGAAAAGTGTGAACGAAGTAAGCACGACAACTGAAATCTACCGTCAAACTCTAGGTTTATTTATAAACACACGGTAATGGGGGGAGCAGGAAAAGGGGCTGAGCTGGACCCAAGGAAAGAAACAATAAGTATTCAAAAACACCCCTAAGCTAGACTAGCCTACTTTAACAACAGCTAACGAACTAACCAAAAATACAGTGGGTGGTCCGCCCAGTTCTAACTAGTGTATTTAACAATGTTCACCTACGGGTAGTGTATGCCCATGGGCGACTTGTCTTGGTTTCCCCCTTTTCCACCAGCAATCAAACACAAACACCATAACCAAAAACAATACTCACAGGTGATGACAAAGTGCTATGAGGTGCTTAAACAAAAGAGAGGTTAAGACACAAAGCGAGAGTGAAACACAGAGACCTACAGACATGGCATTTACAGAGAGATTGAGCTGAGCTGGGCTCTAGAACAAACAAATGGGGTTTTTAAACCATGGGGAAGGAACTGTGATAGGTCAGGAAATTGGAGGAGGTGTGTCTTCTGATTGATGATTGATTGTTGACTGATAGGGGAGTGATGATTTTCACCTGTGAGGGGAGAAGGAGAGAAAAGAAACACACACACAGGATACACACACAGGATAACTGTATCCGTAACACTCCCACCCTTAAAAGAGCAACCCTAGGGGTTGCGACTACAGTATTTCAATTAATACTCCCAACAAAGCAACAACCTTGCAAAACATGCAGAAATCATTTTCACACACAAGACAAAGCATCTGCCAACACATTATCAGAACCCTTTTTGTGGCGGATCTCCAAATTATAATTTTGTACAATCAGCGCCCAACGCATAAGGCGCTGGTTCTGGTTGTACATTCGGTGGAGAAAAACTAAGGGGTTATGGTCAGTATATACAATCACGGGTAGGGCACTGGAACCAATATATACTTCAAAGTATTGCAGAGCCAACAACAAAGCAAGAGCTTCTTGTTCTATTGTCGCATAGTTTGTTTGACATTTATTAAATTTACGTGAAAAATAACAAACGGGATGATCCACTCCACTCTTGTCCTGCTGCAGTAGAACAGCACCAGCACCTCTGGCACTAGCATCTACCTCAAGTTTGAACGGTTGTTCAAAATCAGGAGCAGCAAGTACAGGTGTACTACATAAGAGTGCTTTCGCTGATTCAAAAGCTCTCTTACAATCAGGGGACCACTCAAATGATCTAGCCGGACTAAGCAAATCGGTCAATGGAGCAACTACCGCAGAGAAATTTTTACAGAAGCTACGGTAGTAGCCAACCATCCCTAAAAAGCGGAGTAGCTCTCGTCTGGTGGTAGGTGCAGGGAATGCAGTTATAGCCAAGACCTTGGCATTAACAGGGCGCACCTGCCCATGCTTCTCAGAGGGATCACACAATCCATCCTCTTGATCAACCTCTTTGAACAGAACAGTGTTCGACAAATCTCTCTCATCACCCTCTTGTCGTGCCTGAGCACGAGTGACAGCACAAGCGGGGAACACATGTGGATAATTCTGGGCCAGCTCATTCGAGAGAGAGTGGTCACTTTTATCCAACACTTCCAATACGGGTACTACATTTCCTCCGGCAATATCGTTACCCATTATGAAGGTCACACCTTTCACTGGCAACATAGGGCGTACCCCCACTCTGAATATTCCACTGATTAACTCAGAGTGTACTTTCACAAAGTGCAATGGCACTGGGACAAAACCCATTTCAATACCCTGCACTAACACACTGGAACCACAGTATGTATCGTCAGACAAGGGCAACACATCAGACAATATAAACGACTGCGCCGCACCAGTATCTCTAAGGATTTTAACCGGTCGTTGAGACGCTTCATCATTCGTTAGGGACACAAACCCCTCGAAAATGAATGGTTCATAACTGCGGTCGGGGACTGAGACTTTCAAACTACAGTTACCCTGAGGCACCTGTTTTGTTGCAGACCTCACAACCGTACGAATTAGAGCAACACCTGTTGGTGGCTTGGCACGAAGAGACATCCCTTGTTTGCGTTTAAGCAGGAAGCAATCATTAATCATATGTCCTACTTTATGACAATAGAAACATCGACGCTCATTCTTCTGGCGTGCTTGACATACTACTGCTGGACGACTAGGGCTAAAGGTAGGAAACTCAGTGGCTCTACTCTCAGTTTGAGCCGAAAACACACTCTTGTGCGTCAACACAAACTCGTCTGCCAACACAGACGCTTCTGCCAGGGAGGATACTTTCTGTTCGTTTAGGTAAACTACAATGCGTTCGGGTAAGCAATTTTTAAACTCTTCCAACAAGATTAACTCCCGGAGAGAGTTGAAATCAGTTACCTTACTAGCAGCATGCCATTTATCAAACAGATTTCCCTTATCTCTAGCAAATTCCACATAAGTCTTACTAGAAGACTTTCTATGAGACCTAAATCTCTGTCGGTATGCCTCAGGCACAAGCTCATAGGCACGAAGAACAGTAGCTTTGACCACTTCATAATTCAAACTGTCCTCCAGAGGTAGCGCTGACAAAACGTCTTGGGCTTTACCAGTTAATTTACACTGAAGTAATAGGCACCAAACCTCTTCAGGCCATTTCAATGCTACGGCTATACGCTCAAATACACAAAAATAGGATTCAACCTCTGACTCTCTGAACAAAGGTACTAAGGCAATCTGCCTACTAATGTCAAACGTGTTTGAGGACACAGCAGGTGAGGACGGCTCACAAACAGGCACAGTAGGACCGGAGGCTAGCCTCGCTGTCTCTGCCTCAAGTTCCATCTGGCGCATTTTGAACTCCAACTGCCTTTGTTCTCTGTCTGCCTCAATTTTACACATCTCTAAATGCCGTTGTTCTCGTTCTTTTTCTGCCTCTATTTTACACATCTCCAACTGGAGAGTCTCTCGCCTAATTTGGGCTCTCTCTTCCACCTCCAGTTGGAACTGTGCTAAACAGACATCCCTCCTGGCATCACCATTTGACAGTGGGGAGAGTGGATCAAAACGGGACAATGTGGCTGGTGTTTTAGCCTCTCCCTCATTATCAGACACCAATGGTCTTACAGGAGCAGCAACATCCGCTACAGGGGTAGTAGTCTCAGGCAGCGGTAACACAAGCACCTGCTCTTCCAACAATACATTTAATACTAGCCGTTTCACCTCCGCCTTAACTAAACTCTGCGGAATCGATACTGAATAATGGTCAGCCAAGGTCATTAAATCAACTCTACGACATTTGTCAAAAACCTCCCACGAAGGGTTATCCAAAAAAGATTTCAAATCAAAAGTAGTCATTTTTACACTACTTCACAAGTGCCAAAGAAAATAGCAAACACTAAGGCTACTTCAGCTATGACGCTCAACACTGAACTATACCACTACAACAATCTACATGAGCGGCATGGGTGTCAGTTATGACAGATCCCGGACGAGGCTCCACTTATGTTACGAATCCCTTTTGGCCCGACAGTCTAGGGGGGATGGTAATGAGACTCGTAACATAACTCATGCAAATTATTATTGTGACAAAGGAAAAGTGTGAACGAAGTAAGCACGACAACTGAAATCTACCGTCAAACTCTAGGTTTATTTATAAACACACGGTAATGGGGGGAGCAGGAAAAGGGGCTGAGCTGGACCCAAGGAAAGAAACAATAAGTATTCAAAAACACCCCTAAGCTAGACTAGCCTACTTTAACAACAGCTAACTAACTAACCAAAAATACAGTGGGTGGTCCGCCCAGTTCTAACTAGTGTATTTAACAATGTTCACCTACGGGTAGTGTATGCCCATGGGCGACTTGTCTTGGTTTCCCCCTTTTCCACCAGCAATCAAACACAAACACCATAACCAAAAACAATACTCACAGGTGATGACAAAGTGCTATGAGGTGCTAAAACAAAAGAGAGGTTAAGACACAAAGCGAGAGTGAAACACAGAGACCTACAGACATGGCATTTACAGAGAGATTGAGCTGAGCTGAGCTGGGCTCTAGAACAAACAAATGGGGTTTTTAAACCATGGGGAAGGAACTGTGATAGGTCAGGAAATTGGAGGAGGTGTGTCTTGATTGATGATTGATTGTTGACTGATAGGGGAGTGATGATTTTCACCTGTGAGGGGAGGAGAGAAAAGAAACACACACACAGGATACACACACAGGATAACTGTATCCGTAACACCAAGCAGAATAAATTCCAGTCCTGGGGAGAAACTGTGTGCAGGCTTTCGTTTCAGCCCAGCATAGGCACACCTGATCCGACTAATTCTGTTCATGAACAGTTGATGATTTCAAATCAGGTGTATTAGTGAAAGGCTGTAACAAAAGCCTGCACATCCTGTGGCTCTCCAGAGATCACGGTTCTAGGCAGTTTTTACTACTTACCCTCGAGATGCTTGACAATGCCCCTGAGGCTATTGCCATGGGCAGCGATGAGAATCCTCTTGCCCCGTTTGATCTCGGGCACAATCTCGTCATTCCAGTAGGGCAGTGCCCGGGCGATGGTGTCCTTCAGGCTCTCACAGGATGGAAGCTGCTCTTCCGACAGGTCTCCATAACGACGGTCCTAAATAAAAGATGGAGATATTTAGTATGTCAACAAACAGAAAAATGCCTAACAGCAACCTGGGCCTAAACCCTCATACCACCATATTGCTTTCAGTCAATCAATTGCATTTATAAAGCCCTTTTTCACCCAATTCTGATATTTTGCCCAATTATTGGCAAATGAACTGATGGGTCAAAAGACCAATTAGTAAGATATCAGAATTGCACCCCAAATATCAGGGGGTACAAATAACTTAATGGTTATGACTCCAACTTCCAGCCATCATGCTTAAAATTTGTTCATTTTTCTGCATACCTCTTGAGCCGTCTGTATTCTACTGAATGGGGTATTATTTATTTTTTTTCCAAATATGCTTCTGTTCAAATCTGGTTAGGAGATTGAAAGGAATGAGAGTTTTATTCAGTAATTTCTTGCTTTTCTAAAGTCTACCAACACTTTACATTTTAGTAATTTTGCAGATGCTCTTATCCAGAGCGACTTACAGTAGTGAGTGCATACAGTTTCATACTGGTCCCCTGTGGGAAATCAAACCCACAATCTTTGCGTTGCAAGTGCCATCTCCACCAACTGAGCTGGACAACCTTGCCAGCAGGCATGCCAGCTAAGATAGACAAGCTAGCTACTAACTCAAGTTGATTGACAGCCTGAAATGGCTAGTTATAAAATTGCTAGGTGGCTAGAGGTATCATCCCAGTTTCCAAATGGCTCATTCGTCCCCCCCCTCTTCCCTGTAACTATTCCCCAGGTCATTGCTGTAAATGAGAATGTGTTCTCCTACTACATATCTGATAAATTAAGGGTACAATAAAAGAATGAAACAATTTGGGGGAAGGAAGACACCAACTGTCCAGTGCTTTTGGACATTGAACAAGTCAGACAAATTCATTGCATATTTCCATACGTTTAGCATATAAAGATCAGTAGGCCCATGCCTCTGCTAGTCCTACTTGGTGATTTTTAAACACGACCCGACAGTGCAAATGACGCTGTCACCAATTGATTCTGATCTCACTCCTCTGCAATAGATTAACTCAGAGTTGAAACACCAAAAGACCTTGTGATATACAAGAGCACCATGAATACAATAAATAAATATATATATATATATATACACACACACACACAGTATCACAAAAGTGAGTACACCCCTCACATTTTTGTAAATATTTGAGTATATCTTTTCATGTGACACTGAAATGACACTTTGCTACAATGTAAAGTAGTGGGTGTACAGATTGTATAAGTGTAAATTCGCTGTCCCCTCAAAATAACTCACACAGCCATTAATGTCTAAACCACTGGCAACAAAAGTGAGTACACCCCTAAGTGAAAATGTCCAAATTGGGCCCAAAGTGTCAATATTTTGTGTGGCCAACATCATTTTCGAGCACTGCCTTAACCCTCTTGGGCATGGAGTTCACCAGAGCTTCACAGGTTGCCACTGGAGTCCTCTTCCACTCCTCCATGACGACATCACGGAGCTGGTGGATGTTAGACCTTGCACTCCTCCACCTTCCGTTTGAGGATGCCCCACAGACGCTCAATAGGGTTTAGGTCTGGAGACATGCTTGGCCAGTCCATGACCTTTACCCTCAGCTTCTTTAGCAAGGCAGTAGTTGTCTTGGAGGTGTGTTTGGGGTCGTTATCATGTTGGAATACTGCCCTGCGGCCCAGTCTCCGAAGGGAGGGAGATCATGCTCTGCTTCAGTATGTCACAGTGCATGTTGGCATTCATGGTTCCCTCAATGAATTGTAGCTCCCCAGTGCCGGCAGCACTCATGCAGCCCCAGACCATGACACTCCCACCACCATGCTTGACTGTAGGCAAGACATACTTGTCTTTGTACTCCTCACCTGGTTGCCACCACACACGCTTGACACCATCTGAACCAAATAAGCTTAGCTTGGTCTCATCAGACCACAGGACATGGTTCCAGTAATTCTTGTGCATCATCTTTAGAAGATGCCTCCTTCTGGGACGACAGCCATGCAGACTAATTTGATGCAGTGTACAGCGTATGGTCTGAGCACTGACAGGCTGACCCCCCGCCCCTTCAACCTCTGCAGCAATGCTGGCAGCACTCATACGTCTATTTCCCAAAGACAACCTCTGGATATGACACTGAGCACGTGCACTCAACTTCTTTGGTCGACCAAGGCGAGGCCAGTTCTGAGTGGAACCTATCCAGTTAAACCGCTGTATGGTCTTGGCCACCGTGCTGCAGCTCAGTTTCAGGGTCTTGACAATCTTCTTTATAGCCCAGGCCATCTTTATGTAGAGCAACAATTCTTTTTTTCAGATCCTCAGAGTTCTTTGCCATGTTGAACTTCCAGTGACCAGTCAGTATGAGGGAGTGTGAGAGCGATGACACCAAATTGAACACACCTGCTCCCCATTCACACCTGAGACCTTGTAACACTAACGTGACACTGGGGAGGGAAAATGGCTAATTGGGCCCAATTTGGACATTTTCACTTAGGGGTGTACTCACTTTCGTTGCCAGCGGTTTAGACATTAATGGCTGTGTGAGTTATTTTGAGGGGACGGTGAATTTACACTGTTATACAAGCTGTACACCCACTACTTTACATTGTAGCAAAGTGTCATTTCTTCAGTGTCACATGAAAAGATATACTCAAATATTTACAAAAATGTGAGGGGTGTACTCACTTTTGTGATACTGATATATATACATATACATACATACACACACACACTTTCATTTTGTTAAAGGCCCATCGCAGTCAAACAATTTTTATATACACTCAGTGGCCAGTTTATTGCCCAGTTCACAAAAATTGTTTGCTCCTATAGACAGTAAGTCACGTGGCCATCACTTGCTATATGAAGGCATTGAAGCAGTCAGTTACTGTTCGATTTAATGTTAGAATGGGCAAAAGGAATGACCATGAGCATGGTATCATTGTTGGTGCCAGTCGTGCCGGTTCCAGTATCTCAGAAAAGGCCGGCCTCCTGGGTTTTTCCACACACAGTGTCTAGGGATAGCGAGAATGGTGTGACAATCAAAAAAAATAAGTCAGCAGCAGTCCTGTGGGTGAAATCAACGAGCTGTTGAGAGGTCGAAGGAGAATGGCAAGAATTGTGCAAGCTAACAAGAGGCCACAAACAAGCAAATAATGGCGCTGTACAACAGTGGTGTTCAAAACGGCATCTTGGACCGCCTAATTCGTCATCCTTGTCACAGATGGGCTATTGCAGCAGACAACCACACCGGGTTCCACTCCGATCAGCTAAAAACAAGAAGCGGCTCCAGTGGGTACGCGATCACCAACACTGGACAATTGAGGAGTGGAAAAACGCTGCCTGGTCTGACAAATCCCGGTTCTTGTTGCGTCATGCTGATGGCAGTCAGGATTTGGCGTAAGAAGCATGAGTCCATGGCCCCATCCTGCCTGGTGTTAACGGTACAGGCTGGTGGGGGGGGGGGATGTTTTCCTTGACACCAATTGAGTAACATGTCCATGCCCCAAAGAATTCAGGCTGTTCTGGAGGCAAAGATACCTAATAAACTGGCCACTGAGTGCATATTTCCACACTGAGATTGGAATAACTGTGAATATGGTGATAATGCCCTTTTAGTGTGAAATTGGTTTGAAAAGACGGCCTTTAATTTCAGCTCGTTTTGGTGGGATGGAGTTTTGGCCTGTCTGGTGACATCACCATGTGGTAAATTAATTAAGACCAATAAGAAAGAGTTCCAAACCTCTGGGGAGGGAAAAACTAGCTGTTATTGTCACTCAGACCAAAATTCTTGCTTGAGAAATTGCTCCTGCCAAGAAGCAATTATTTATTGTTAACCATTGATGAATAAAATCACAGTAATGTACTTAATTGTTACCCAGAAGTGATTTGATTGAGATAAAAGCAGATGCATTGGGCCTTTAGAATATGCATGTACGTACAGTGCACTTAGAAAGTATTCAGTTCCCTTGACTTTTTCTACATTGTTATTACATTAGCCATATTCTACAATGGATACAATAATTCTTTCCTCAATCTACACACAACAACATGAAGAGGCGTTTAGAAATGTAAAAAACAAAACAAACAGAAATACCTAATTTACATAAGTATTCAGACCCTTTGCTATGAGACTCGAAATTGCGCTCAGGTGCATCCTGTTTCAAATGATCATCCTTGAGATCTTTCTACAACTTGGAGTCCACCTGTGGTAAATTCAATTGATTGGACATGATTTGGAAAGGCACAATCCAGTTTATGAAGTCCCACAGTTGACAGTGGATGTCAGTACAAAAACCAAGCCAAGTCATGAGGTCGAAAGAATTGTCTGTAGAGTCCGAGAAAAAACCAAGCCATGAGTTGGAAGACATTGTACGTAGAGCTCCTAGACTGGATTGTGTCGAGGCACAGATCTTGTGAAGAGTGCCAAAAAATGTCTGCGGCATTGAAGATCCCAAGAACAGAGTCCTCAAATATTCTTAAATGTAAGAAGTTTGGAACCACAAAGACTCTTCCTAGAGCTAACCGCCCTGACAAACTGAGCAATCGGGGGAGAAGGGCCTTGGTCAGAGGTGACAAAGAACCCGAGGATCATTCTGACAGAGCTCCACTGTGGAGATGGGAGAATCTTCCAGAACGACAAACATCTCTGCAACACTCCACTAAATCAGGCATTTATGGTAGAGTGACCAGACGGAAGCCACTCTTCAAATCCAATTTATTGGTCACATACACATGGTTAGCAAATGTTAATGCGAGTGTAGCGAAATGCTTGTGCTTCTAGATCTGACCATGTAGTAATATCTAACAATTTCACAACAAAGGAATGAATAAGAATATGTACATATACATTTATGGATGAGCGATGGCTGAACGCCATAGGCAAGATGCAGTATAGAGTATAGAGTACAGTATATACATATACTTTCCTGACACCACACTCCGAGGGAATAGCTACACTGTGTGTTCGTTGATGTTTCCGGTCGCCTTGCCCTGTTTAAAAGCAGTGGTTCGCGCTTTCAGTTTTGCATGAATGCTGCCATCAACCCACAGTTTCTGGTTGGGGAAGGTTTTAATATTCACCGTGGGTACAACATCGCCGATGCACTTGCTAATTAACTTGCTCACCGAATCAGCGTATACATCAATGTTGTTGTTCGACGCTATCCAGGAAAATATCACAGTCCACGTAATCTAAGCAATCTTGAAGCGTGGAATCAGATTGGACGGACCAGCATTGAACAGACCTGAGCACGGGCGTTTCCGGTTTTAGTTTCTGTCTATAGGCTGGGAGCAACAAAATGGAGCCAAGGTCAGATTTGCTTAAAGGAGGGCGAGGGAAGGCTTTGTGTGCATCGCGGTAGTTAAGAGTAACATTGATCCAGGATTTTGCCAGCCCGGGCCACGCATTCGATATGCTGCTAAAATTAAAAGGGAGCCTTGTTTTCATATTTGCCTTGTTAAAATCCCCAGCTAAAATAAATGCAGCCTCAGGATGTGTGGTTTCCAGTTTACATAGAGTCCAATGAAGTTCTTTCAGGGCCGTCGAGGCTTGGGGGGGGGGGGGGTGTACACGACTGATTATGATCAAAGAAAATTATCTTGGTAGATAATGCGGTCGGAATTCGATTTTAAGGAATTCTAGGTGAGGTGAACAAAAGGACTTGACTTTGTATGTTATGATTACACTACGACTCGTTAATCATAAGGCATACACCCCCGCCCTTCTTCTTACCAGAGAGATGTTTGTTTCTGTCGGCGCGATGCGTGAAGAAACCAGGTGGCTGTACTGAATTGCGAGTGAGACATATTTCCATGAAACAAAGAATGTTACAATCTCTGATGTCTCTCTGGAAGGCAACCCTTGCTCAGATTGAATCTACCTTGTTGTCAAGCAACTGGACATTGGCAAGTAGTATACTCGGTACCGGTGGGCGATGTGCCCATTTACAGCGCCTGGCCAGAAGACCGCGCCGTCTGCCCCTTCTGCGGCGCTGTTGTTTTGGGTCGCATGCTGGGATCCAATCCATTGTCCTGGGTGGTGGACCAAACAGAGGATCCGCTTCGGGAAAGTCATATTCCTGGCCGTAATGTTGGTAAGTTGACATTGCTCTTATATCCAATAGTTCCTCCCGGCTGTATGGAATAAGACTTAAGATTTCCCGGGGTAACAGTAAGAAATGACACATAAAATAATTTTAAAAATACTGCAGTTTCCTAAGAACGCGAAGCGAGGCGGCCATCTCTGTCGGCGCCAGTAAAAGTACATGACAGCGCGCTTGGAGTTTGCCAAAAAGTAAATAAAGCTCTCCCCTCGCAGACCACACAATCCATAACACTGGGTTGCCATGACGGATGCCTTGCAGCCCATACTCTGATCATCTCTCCTGTTAAGGCGCCGGTGCATCAATGAACTGGGCAAAACACATGGTGATACTTTGAGATGTGCTTTACTGTAGCCCTCAAACATACTAGCACAGGGAGAAACCCAATCGTCAACAACATTTAAATCTGTCAAGACTTCCACTATAGGCTCTTCCCAATGTGAGTGAGCTGGCCTAAATAAATATTTATATTCTGTTGTTGTCTGATGTCATATATCAGGCAAATGCTTATCCATAATAGTGAGTGTATGTGAATGCGTGTCTGTATGTCCCTCACCTTGCTGATGATAGTGTAGAAGTCATGGTCTGGGTCCATGGAGGGAGGAGGGATATCGAAGCTCCGCCTCCAGATCTTCACCTGAGCCTCTCCATGCTTGGCAGCGGTCTCTGACTTGTTTAACCCCGTCAGGCCACCGTAGTGGCGTTCATTGAGGCGCCAGGTCCGGTGGACAGGAAGCCACATCTGGTCAATGCTGTCCAGACACAGCCAAAGAGTGCGGATGGCCCTCTTCAGAACTGAGGTGTAGCATACGTCAAACTCATAGCCAGCATCTGAGGAAGAGAAAGGTTGTGATCGCTTTTGATTCATGATGATTTGTGGGTGGGTGGATGGACAGATGGATCAACAGTGTAAGACTAGGAAATCAACCAATGGTCAAGTTCTGGGTTGGGACAAAAGCTTATGCTAGGTCTACAGGACCAGGAGTGGATATGATGGAGAGTACAACACCTGGACACTGCTGTAGACTATTTTTACATAATTCAAGCAAGCAATGTCATCATCCATCACTCCAGTGTTCATTTGCTAAATTGTAAATACTTTGCTTCTATGGCCTATTCATTGCCTTACTTCCTCATGCCATTTGCACACTGTATATAGACTTTATATTGTGTTATTGACCGTACGCTTGTTTATTCCATGTGTAACTGTTGTTGGTGTCGCACTGCTTCGCTTTATCTTGGCCAGGTCGCAGTTGTAAATGAGAACTTGTTCTCAACTAGCTTACCTGGTGAAATATAGGTGAAATAAAAAATACATTTAAAAAAACATCGCTGGTTAAATTCATCAGCTGACATAGCATGGGTTACTAGGTCTTCGTTTTGGGTCAAATATGACTTTAGTCAAACACCACATATTTCCGTAACCAATACCATAAGGCTAGATTTTATTACTTGTACGAAGCAGCACGTCAAGAACTGCAGGTTCACATCCTTCGGAAAAGCTCTGACGTCAAAAGCGGTGGAGTCGGGACCTCCGTTGCTCATTTGTCCACAGTGAAAGGGGGCTGAACTAATAGGCCACCAGAGGGCATTCTATTAATATCCCGAGCGAACCGGGTTAGCGTTTGTTTGCATTCGATTTGGAACCGCCTGCGTCCGGGCGTGAGCCAGGTGACCCCGTTTTGGCCACCAACACGTTGAGTAATGAGTAGGATTCTGTGTTTTCACATGCAAAAGTGATTGCATTTGATACAAAAGCTTATCTGCCTTCCCAGTGAATCATGCTGCCTTGTTGACAACATGAACGAGAGCCGAAGATTGCTGTTTGATTTGAGAAAGACGCTCCTTCCTCACTGCTTTTGACCATTCACGTAATAGGCCATAGCCGGGTGCACTTAATGGACTCCTTATTAGATCCGGGCATGGTCAAAGTGGAAATGAGGGCGTGATTGACAACCGGGAGACCACCAAAACACACCTCCATCCTATGTCAAATCGATGGAGTTGTCACGTAACGTTGCTGGTAATGGTAAAAAGTCGTTTCACATCTACATGTTTGATTGTAAATCATCAATAATAGTTGAGATCCCTTCAAGCCGCAAAAAAATGTCAAATGTGCAGGAACTCAGCCTTTGAAATTGCTGTAGTCGCTGCTGCCACAGGACTTTCGATAAACAGAGAATGGAAATGTACAAATCAGTCAATTGCATTAGTGAGGACACATTTGATGTGTTGTGTCTGGTATAGTATCCTACAATGTAAGTAACTAGCTGGTCAAATAAAATAGAACTAGAATCCACCTTTCAGGGCCTGTCCTCCTCTCCTCGCCTCCCGTTCTCCAGTCTCGCTCAGATCGGCGTCGAACCAGCCACAAAATCGGTTCTCCTGGTTCCAGTTGCTCTCGCCGTGGCGGATCAACACCAGCTTGTAGGCGGCCATAGTGATAGAAGTATCTTAATTTGAACAAGCTCCGTATATAAGGAGGAAACGCCGCTGTTCAAGTTGAAAAGAAGCAATAGAATGGCAGGACCCAGCTTGCTACGTTTGAAGCTAGAGGACATGAGTGATGCGATTGGATATTTTCTCACTCTGTGTTTCACACCAATCCAATGGGATCCCGCTGCAGTAGACCTACTTCCTGAATATTTCTCGACCAATGAAATAAAGGTAGGCGGGCACAAGGTCCCATGACCTTCATAGGGAACAGGTATTTTATAGCTGTTTTGTAGTTTGATACCGATAATGTGACTACTACCACATTTAAGTGGCATCAAAAACAACCACTGAATTTGGACTGAAAATGATGAAGGATTGTAAATGTTATGACAGAATACTTAACTACCAGCACCCCAATCTCGCCTGATTTGTCAAATTCCTTTGATCAATTGGGTGGATGATTCAGAATACGGATAATTCAGAATAATTCAGAGTCACCGTGACAGTTTAAGTAATTATCACTGCATTCTAAACCATCTTTGATGTCAAATAGGTTAATACATTTTTTTTATTTATAATTCCGTTTTACACTGAACAAAATTATAAACGCAACATGCAACAATTTCAAAGACTTTACTGAGATCATGCAACGAAAACAGTCAGTTGAAATAAACAAATTAGGCCCTAAATCTATGGATTTCACATGACATGGAATACCGATATGCATCTGTTGATCACAGATACCTTTAAAAAAAGGTAGGGATGTGGATCAGAAAACCAGTCAGTAACTTGGTGTGACCACCTTTTGCCTCATGTAGTGCGACACATCCCCTTCGAATAGATTTGATCAGGCTGTTGATTGTGGCTTGTAGAATGTTTGTCCCACTCATTTTCAAAGGCTGTGCGAAGTTGCTGGATATTGGCAGGAACTGGAACGTGGTCGTAGACTTCAATCCAGAGCATCCCAAACATGCTTAATGGGTGACATGTCTGGTGAGTATGTAAGCCATGGAAGAACTGGTAATTTTCAGCTTCCAGGAATTGTGTACAGGTCCTTGCAAGATGGGGCCATGCATTATCATGCTGAAACATAAGATTATGGTGGCGGATGAATGGCATGACAATGGGCCTAAGGATCTCATCACGGTATCTCTGTGCATTCAAATTGCCATTGATAAAATCATTGGGTTGTGCAAAGCAACAGTTTCATCAGCTGTACGGGTAGCTGGTCTCAAACGATCCAGCAGATGAAGAAGCCGGATGTGGAGGTCCTGGCATGGTTACACATGATCTGCGGTTGTCCTGCGTTGGAGGCGCCTTATGGTATAAAAAGGAACATTAAATTATCTGGCAAGAGCTGTGGTGGACTTTTCTGCAGTCAGAATGACAATTGCACACTCAATCAAAACTTGAGACATCTGTAGCATTTGGTTGTGTGACAAAACTGCACATTTTAGAGTGGTATTTTATAGTCCCCAGCACAAGGTGCACCTGTGTAATGATCATGCTGTTTAATCAGCTTCTTGATATGTCACACCTGTCAGGTGGATGGATTATCTTGTCAAAGGAGATATGTTCATTAACAGGGATGTAAATAAATGTGTTCACAAAAGTTGCGAAAAATTATATTTTTGTGTGTATAGAACATTTTGAGGATCTTTTATGCTAAAATTTCACAAACTCTGTTTGTTATTATGGGGTATTGTGGGTAGATTGTTTTTCCCCTCATCAATGTAATCCATTTTAAAATAAGGCTGTAATGTAAGAAAATTTGAAAAAAGTCAAGGGGTCTAAATACTTTTTGAATGCACTGTACGGGTTTCTAACTCCATTGAGAAAGGATAATCAGAATCAGAGATTATGCAACAGATTTGCTTCGCTAATAACACTGATTGAAAAGTGTTCAGAGACTCCGCCTATAACATCGACGAGCTAACATCCTCCATCATCGGCTTCATAAGGAAATGCATCTGCGACGTTGTCCCCACAGTGAAGGTTAGCTGCTTTCCCAATCAAAAGCCCTGGATTAACACAGAGGTTGGTGCTAAAATAAACGACAGTGCTACCACATGCAGGGCTATCGCAGACAACCCTGAGGCTACGGCTGAGGAAAGGAAAAAGCACAAGGTGTCCTGTTACGACCTCTGCAGAGTCATCAAATGAGCCAAAGGACAATATAGGAATAAAGTGGGTTCTGACGCCCGCCGCTTGTGGCACGGGCTATAGTCCATTACGGATTATAAAGGAATACCCAGCCACGATCTGCCCAACGATCTCTTCCAAATGAACTCAATGCATTTTATGTATGCTTCTGCAATAACGACGTGCGTGAGGGCCCCCACCCACCCAGGGGACTGGGTGATCGCGCTCTCCGATGCCGACATGAAGTCAACATTCGCAAAACCGCAGGACCGGAATATATTCCAGGACAGATTCTCAGAGCGTGCACATGTCAATTGGCAAGCATATTCAATGTAATTTTCATCCTCTCCTTGTCCCAGCCTATAATCCCCATGTCCCCATGTCTTAAAGTGACTACTTTCATTCCCAAGAACTCTAAGGCTTCATGCCACAATTACTACCACACTGTAGCACTCACATACATACTACTTTACTCATCTCATATGTATATACTGTATTCTATTCTACTGTATTTTAGTCACTCTAACATTCTAACATTGCTCAATCTAATATTTATATATTTCTTAATTCCATTTTTTCCTTTTAGATTTGTGTGTATTGTTGTGAATTGTTAGACACTACTGCACTGTTGAAGCTAAGAACACAAGCATTTCGCTACACCCACAATAACATCTGCTAAATATGTGTATGTGACCAATAAAATTTGATTTGATCTGTAATCATGTAATCATGAAGTGCTTTGAAAGGTTGGTAATGGCACACATCAACTCCACCATCCCAGACACCCTAGACTTACTCCAATTTGCATACCGTCCCAACAGATCCATAGACGACGCAATCTGCTGTATCTTCCACCCTCATTCCTACAGAACACATGATTGGGTAGGGATCACTAACCCCTGTAGATTCTTCCTAAACCTCCCAATTACATCTTCCTGCCAATGAACTCGAGATCTGAGGAAGAGCCAGAGCAGATCCATTCCCATTAACTGGGTCAATGCCTCTGCTGATCCTACAGCTATTGCATGCAGTAATCATATGCCTATGAACCAGAGTTATGCTGTTAGCACTGAGGAATTGTGCCCTAGCAAGAGGTCCACTGTGTGTAGTTCACCCTGCACTAACATAAATAACCTGACCATGTCCACCTCTGCAAAGTTTCCCAGTAAAGCAAGAAAAACATTCAAGCATCCCAGAAAAGTGTTAAAAATTGCCCATGTTAACATATGTAGCTTAAGAAACAAGGTTCATGAAATCAATAATTTGCTAGTAACATTCATATTCTGACAATCTCTGAAATTGACTTAGATAATACGTTTGATGATACAGTGGTAGCAATACATGTTTATAATATCTACAGAAAAGATGGAAATGCCAGGTGGAGGTATGGCTGTTTATATTCAGAACCACATTCCTGTAAAGCTTAGAGAGGATCTCATGTTAAATACAGTTGAAGTAATATGGCTTCAGGTTCATCTGTCTCACCTAAAGCCCATTCTGGTGGAAGCTGCTATAGACCACCAAGTGCTAACTGTCCGTATGTGAATTGCTTGAGAATGTATGTGATATCAATAGAGAGGTATATGGGCAATTTAAATATTGACTGATTTTCATCAGGCTTCCCACTCAAAATAAAGCTTCAAGCTGTAACTACTGCCTGCAAAGTGGTTCAGGTTATCAATCAACCTACCAGAGTAGTTACAAACAGCACAGGAATGAAATGATCAGCATGTATTGATCACATCTTTATTAATGCTGCAGAAATTTGTTTGAAAGCAGTATCCAAATCCATTGGATGTAGTGATCACAATATAGTAGCCATATCTAGGAAAACCATGTTCTATAGGCTGGGTATAATATAGTGTATAAGAGGTCATACAATAAGTTTCGCAGCGATTCCTATGTTGATGATGTAAAGAATATTTGTTGGTCCGTGGTCTGTAATGAGGAGCAACCGGACACTGCACTTGACACATTTATGAAATTGTTTAGTCCAATTACAAATAAGCATGCACCCATTAAGAAAATTACTGTAAAACTGTTAAATCCCTATGGATTGATGAGGAATTTAAAAATGGTATGGTTGTGAGGGATGAGGAAAATAAATGGCAAATAGGTCTGTCTGTACAACCGATTGGCAAATGTACTGCAAATTGAGAAATCATGTGACTAAACTGAATAAAAAGAAGAAGAAGAAAATACACTCTGAAACAAAGACAATTGACATAAAGAATGACAGTAAAAAGCTTTGGAGCACCTGAACTTTTGGGCAAAAAGGCAAACTCCACCCCATCATTCATTGAATGACATCTCCAATCTAAAATCAAATCTTGAGTCGGCTTTCTATTCCGCAACAAAGCCTCCTTCACTCACGCCGCCAAACTTACCCTAGTAAACCTGACTATCCTAACGATCCTCGACTTCGGCGATGTCATCTACAAAATAGCTTCCAATACTCTACTCAGCAAACTGGATGCAGTTTATCACAGTTTTGTTACTAAAGCACCTTATACCACCCACCACTGCGACCTGTATGCTCTAGTCGGCTGGTCCTCGCTACATATTCGTCGCCAGACCCACTGTCTCCAGGTCATCTACAAGTCCATGCTAGGTAAAAGCTCCGCCTTATCTCAGTTCACTGGTCACGATGGCAACACCCACCTGTAGCACGCGCTCCAGCAGGTGTATCTCGCTGACCATCCCTAAAGCCAACACCTCATTTGGCCGCCTTTCCTTCCAGTTCTCTGCTGCCTGTGACTGGAACGAATTGCAAAAATTGCTGAAGTTGGAGACTTTTATCTCCCTCACCAACTTTAAACATCTGCTATCTGAGCAGCTAACCGATCGCTGCAGCTGTACATAGTCCATCGGTAAATAGCCTACCCAATTTACCTACCTCATCCCCATACTGTTTTTATTGATTTACTTTTCTGCTCTTTTGCACACCAGTATCTCTACCTGCACATGACCATTTGATAATTTATCACTCCAGTGTTAATCTGCTAAATTGTAATTATTCGCCTACCTCCTCATGCCTTTTGCACACAATGTATAGACTCTTTTTTTTCTACTGTGTTATTGACTTGTTTATTGTTTACTCCATGTGAAACTTTGTGTTTTTGTCTGTTCACACTGCTATGCTTTATCTTGGCCAGGTCGCAGTTGTAAATGAGAACTTGTTCTCAACTAGCCTACCTGGTTAAATAAAGGTGAAATAAAAAATAAATAAAAAATAAGATGGCTCATTCATCACAAAACCAGCTGATATTGCCAACTACTTTCATTGTTTTTTCATTGGCAAGATTAGCAAACTTAGAAACAAATGCTGACACTACACATCTAAGTATTTCTGACCAAATTATGAAAGACCAGCATTGTAATTTTGAATTCCATAAAGTAAGTGTGGAAGAGGTGAAAAAATATTGTTGCCTATCAACAATAACAAGCCACCTGGGTCTAACAACTTGGATGGAAAATTACTGAGGATAATAGCGGACGATATTGCCATTCCTATTTTCCACATATTCCATTTAAGTCCACTAGAAAGTGTGTGCCCTCAGGCCTGTTGGGAAACAAAGTTATTTCCCTACCTAAGGATAGTAAAGCCCCCTTTACTGGCTCAAATAGCCGACCAATCAGCCTGTTACCGACCTTTTGTAAACTTTTGAAAAAAATGTGTTTGACCAGATACAATGCTATTTTACAGAAAACAAATTGACAACAGACTTTCAGCACGCTTATAGGGAAGGACATTCAACAACCACAGCACTTACACAAATGATTGATGATTTGCTGAGAGAAATTGATGATAAAAAGATTTTGGGGGCTGTTAGACTTCAGTGTGGCTTTTGACATTAGTGATCATAGTCTGTTGCTGGAAAAACGTATGTGTTATGGCTTTACACCCCCTGCTATTCTGTGGATAAATAGTTATCTGTCTATCATAACACAGAGGGGGTTCTTTAATGGAAGCCTCTCCAACAATCAGGAATTTCCCAGGGCAGCTGTCTCGGCCCCTTACTTTTTTCTAACTTTACTAACGACATGCCACAAGCTTTAAGTAAAGCCAGAGTGTCTATGTATGCGGATGACTAAACAGTATACACATCAACTACCACAGTGACTGAAATGACTGCAACACTTAACAAATAGTTTCAGAATAGGTGGCAAGGAATCAGTTAATCCTAAATATTTATAAAACTAAAAGCATTGTATTTGGGACATACAGTGCCTTGCGAAAGTATTCGGCCCCCTTGAACTTTGAAACCTTTTGCCACATTTCAGGCTTCAAACATAAAGATATAAAACTGTATTTTTTTGTGAAGAATCAACAACAAGTGGGACACAATCATGAAGTGGAACAACATTTATTGGATATTTCAAACTTTTTTAACAAATCAAAAACGGAAAAATTGGGTGTGCAAAATTATTCAGCCCCCTTAAGTTAATACTTTGTAGCGCCACCTTTTGCTGCGATTACAGCTGTAAGTCGCTTGGGGTATGTCTCTATCAGTTTTGCACATCGAGAGACTGAAATGTTTTCCCATTCCTCCTTGCAAAACAGCTCGAGCTCAGTGAGGTTGGATGGAGAGCATTTGTGAACAGCAGTTTTCAGTTCTTTCCACAGATTCTCGATTGGATTCAGGTCTGGACTTTGACTTGGCCATTCTAACACCTGGATATGTTTATTTTTGAACCATTCCATTGTAGATTCTGCTTTATGTTTTGGATCATTATCTTGTTGGATGACAAATCTCCATTCCAGTCTCAGGTCTTTTGCAGACTCCATCAGGTTTTCTTCCAGAATGGTCCTGTATTTGGCTCCATCCATTTTCCCATCAATTTTAACCATCTTTCCTGTCCCTGCTGAAGAAAAGCAGGCCCAAACCATGATGCTGCCACCACCATGTTTGACAGTGGGGATGGTGTGTTCAGAGTGATGAGCTGTGTTGCTTTTACGCCAAACATAACGTTTTGCATTGTTGCCAAAAAGTTCAATTTTGGTTTCATCTGACCAGAGCACCTTCTTCCACATGTTTGGTGTGTCTCCCAGGTGGCTTGTGGCAAACTTTAAACGACACTTTTTATGGATATCTTTAAGAAATGGCTTTCTTCTTGCCACTCTTCCATAAAGGCCAGATTTGTGCAATATACGACTGATTGTTGTCCTATGGACAGAGTCTCCCACCTCAGCTGTAGATCTCTGCAGTTCATCCAGAGTGATCATGGGCCTCTTGGCTGCATCTCTGATCAGTCTTCTCCTTGTATGAGCTGAAAGTTTAGAGGGACGGCCAGGTCTTGGTAGATTTGCATTGGTCTGATAATCCTTCCATTTCAATATTATCGCTTGCACAGTGCTCCTTGGGATGTTTAAAGCTTGGGAAGTCTTTTTGTATCCAAATCCGGCTTTAAACTTCTTCACAACAGTATCTCGGACCTGCCTGGTGTGTTCCTTGTTCTTCATGATGCTCTCTGCGCTTTTAACGGACCTCTGAGACTTTCACAGTGCAGGTGCATTTATACGGAGACTTGATTAAACACAGGTGGATTGTATTTATCATCATTAGTCATTTAGGTCAACATTGGATCATTCAGAGATCCTCACTGAACTTCTGGAGAGAGTTTGCTGCACTGAAAGTAAAGGGGCTGAATAATTTTGCACATCCAATGTTTCAGTTTTTGATTTGTTAAAAAAGTTTGAAATATCCAATAAATGTCGTTCCACTTCATGATTGTGTCCCACTTGTTGTTGATTCTTCACAAAAAAATACAGTTTTATATCTTTATGTTTGAAGCCTGAAATGTGGCAAAAGGTCACAAAGTTCAAGGGGGCCGAATACTTTCGCAAGGCACTGTATAACCACCACACTGCGTTTTGGTCCGCCTCCTCTTCACCACAAGAAAACCGTTACACCAGAGGTCTCATCAGTCCTCCAGAACAGACAATGGGAGGCGCACAGTACTACATAGGGCCACGACTACATGGAACTCTATTCCACATCAAGTAACTCATGCAAGCAGTAAAATTTGATTTTTTAAAATTTTATAAAAACACACCTTCTGGAACAGTGGGGACTGTGAAGCAATACAAACATAGCCACACACACATCAAATCAAACTCTATTTATCAAACGCCCCAAAAACAACAAGTGTAGACCTTACCGTGAAATGCTTACTTACAAGCCCTTAACCAACAAGAAGAGTTAAGAAAGTATTCAACAAATAAACTAAAGTAAAAAATTAAATTACATAATAAAAAGTAACACAATAATGAGGCTATATACTGGGGGTACCGGTTAGTTGAGGTAATTTTTTACATGTAGGTAGGGGTGAGGTGACTATGCATAGATAATAAACGGCAAGTAGCAGCAGTGTACAAAACAAATGGAGGCGGGCTCAATGTAATAGTCTGGTGGTCATTTTATTCAATGTTCAGCAGTCTTATGGCTTGGGGGTAGAAGCAGTTAAGAAGCCTTTTGGTCCTAGACTTGAAAGCGGCAGCTCTAGCCTTTACCTCGATTCAGATGTTTCCTATAATCCAAGGCTTCTGGTTGGGATATGTACTGTTGTGTCTGGACTATTGTCAAATGTGAAGACCGTTATTTTTTCAAATCAATTCTCTTGGTGTAATTATTATTACCAATTAAACTAATAACATAAACTTTAATTAACTAGGAAGTTGGGGCACCATGAAAAAAAAATGTTTATAGAGTCTCTATTACCCGATCCTTCCCCCAGGGCACATCATGACAGTCCCCCTCTGGTGGATTGAAACTTGTGATTATTCTGCAGGTTGCAAACTAACAAAACAATTATGACCACGTGATGTCCTGGTTGTGGATCATTGTTGCGGTCCCCCCTCTAGTGGATGACATTGGTAGGCTCTCTGAAAGCGGAGCAATCCAACACAAGGATGGGCAGTGGATGTCCGGTTGGTGATCCCTGTTGTGGTCCCCCTCTAGTGGTTTACTTTGGACTGACGCCATTAGTGTCATTGTAAGGGGTGACAGTCTCCACAAAGCGGAGATGTATCCTCGGAAGCAGAGTACACTCTGCTCATCAATGCTCTTCTTGCTGAGATGGCCGCAGTGCTTGCGGAAGTGTCCGAAGGGCACGAGAAGTTAATCTCAATTACAGTATTGGACGACTTCAAGGAGGAGGGAAGTTGGTAATTCACAGATACAGCTGGCTCAAAATCATGAAAAGAATGATCAATCGGGTTTGCTGATGGAATGTGTCGAGATATTGTAATATGTCCTTGGATAGGATTCTGCACCAAGAGGTTTCAAAATGTCTTTTTCCCACAGGGTGCTTTCGACAGATACCCCTCGTGGATGACTGCATTGCAGCTAGCGTTAGGGGAGGACAATGTGGTCAGTGGAGAAGGCACTGGAACCTGTGACCATACATGGTTGGTTTTCCAATCAGATTTGAGGCTAGTAACATACACAGGGTGAACGAGCGTTACATCCTGGAAGTGTTTCAGCATGACTCTCACTGTGAGAGGCGCAGGAGTCTGAGTGAAACCTCAAAGTGTAATGTCACATCGTTCCACGTTTAACCAACGTTTAGTTGGCTTCAAAGCCCTTTTGAGATCATCAAACAATGTTTGAGAGATGAGTGATGTTGTCGCGCCCGAATCAATTAGTGCATGGCAAGTTAAGCAGTCCTCCAGGACTGTTTCCAGGTACGGCCATTTAGAGTCGCGTTTAGTGGACATATTCCCCACGGTGGAGTGGTAGTGCCATTCCTGTTCAAGGTGAAAGCTGATCGACTTTTTGGATTTTGAGTGGGTGTAACGGCATTAATGGTTTTGTGGTAGAAACCGTTCTTGTGCGTCATCTCTCAACGCTGCAATACCTGATAATGCACCCTCTAACTGGAGTGAGTGCTCCTGGTCAAACTTGAGTGCTCCTGGTCAGGGCTCTCGGCGTTGCAAGCTGTTGATGCCTCAAAAGCTGTGCTTGCAAGCTCTCTGAGTTGTAAGATAGGCAAGCCAACGGTGACAGTGACAGTGTTTGCCAGTGAGCTATTGTGTTTTGCAGAACCACTGAATTCTAATTTCAAAGCTGTGGCAAGTTTACCGTGGTCGTTTAGCACGTGTTGCTGTTATAGACGAATGGACCTCGTCACGTGTTTATTTGATGTTCGCTTCCATAGGTAAACCCTGTCAGAACCTGTAGTGTTCGGGTAGCCATCCAATGCGTCCTCTATGTTCCACTCAAAGGTGAGGAAATCTTTGACAAATTTGTCAAGGCGTTCCACACCAAGTGGGCAGAGAGGGTTGGCTTCATCTTATGGGGAAATTGGGGCAAAAGGAGAAGCCAAGCTTTGGATTTTTAATTTGACCTTTATTTAACCAGGCAAGTCAGTTAAGAACAAATTCTTATTTTCAATAACAGCCTAGGAACAGTGGGTTAACTGCCTGTTCAGGGGCAGAACAACAGATTTGTACCTTGTCAGCTCGGGGGTTTGAAATTTCAACCTTCTGGTTACTAGTCCAACGCTCTAACCACTAGGCTAGCCTGCCGGCTTTGCTGGCGAAGAGGTGCCATATTACTCAGTGCCGAATGGCCAAGCGGAGAAGACTGAGGGACACATGATGGAGGAAAAGTCTGAAACCTTCCATCTCTTCACTCCTTTGAGTACCGGGCTCTGGTTGCCTGGTTGGGTAGTCACGCTGTAGCGCGTAACATTTCTGGAATTCCACCAGATTGTCCCTAAGGGTGGTATTCTGCTGCATTGTAGAGTCCACTTGAGAGCTTAGAATACTAATTTTGCACACGTGAGTGTTGCACTTGCTCCTTTCGGTCTCAAACTTATCTGTCATGGTTTGCAGAAAGAGGTCTTGAGTACAGAGCGTGAGATTCAGTGATGATATTTCCTCTGCTTGCTTGAAATCCATATTTCCATCCTCATCACCTGTGTTCTCTCATCATTCATTTGGTCAGCGACATTAATGAGTTCTGCTGATTTGTCATCCAACTTAGTCATTGTGTTCATTAACTAATCGTCTTTGGTCTGCAGCATTTGGAGTAGAACATTGTTACTTAGAGTAACGTTCAACAAAACTGCCTGCATGTTATCTTGGAGGTGAATGAATTTGCAAAAGCAAATTGACTTGATTAATCATACCTGTATAGGCAACTGAACTTTAATTAACCTAAGAAGTTGGTTCATCTAAGTTAATATGGGAACGTTTAAAATGTCTCCTTTTAATTGGAAGAACCTGAAAATGTATGTTCGACAATTTAACTTATTAAATTGAATGAGACGATGATGTCCAATCAATTGAGATTGTCTGGATTATTATTAAGTGTGACCAGTAGAGCAAATGTTGGTACATTCACCACTAGGTTCACTTATCCCTAAGGCCGAAGCCACATGGGATTTCCGTGAAGGCGGTACTTCCTTCAGTACTGGGTAGTCCCGAATAAGCTTTGCAAAAGCAAATTTGACTGATTAATCAAAATTAAAGATAAATCAAACCTATATAGGCTATTTGGGATTTACACTTTAATGAACCTGAGAGAGTAGCTGTATCAAGGTTCATGTGGAGGAGTTTAAATGGTTTCATTTGTAGAAATCAATAAATTTGGAAATGATTTAAAATGTCCATTTGAAAAAGTTAGGCAATATTAATTTCGTAGTTAAATTGAATGAGACCGATATCCAATCAGTGTAGTTTGGCTGGATATCAGAAGAGTAACCACTTGTTAGCACTGTAGGACAACGGTGGACCTCAATGGAATATATACATATTTTAATCGATTCTGTTACACCAGGAATCACTTATCTCTGAGGGCTGAAACCACATGGGATTCCCGCGAAGGGGGGACCTTCATCAATACTGGTCAGTAATGTAGGAGTTGGATTAATGCTTGCAAACACAAATGTAATTGATTAATCAGTGTTAATGATAAATCAAACCTGTATAGGCTATTTGGGAATTCAACTTGACAATTAACCTGACAGCATTGTTGATCTAGGTTAATGTAGAAACCAATCACTTTGGATATTATCTAAAAGATCCACCTGAAAAGATTTGTTAGGCAATTTTAACTTTAGTTTAAAAATATATATATATATATATATATATTTATTTTTTATTTCACCTTTATTTAACCAGGTAGGCTCGTTGAGAACAAGTTCTCATTTGCAACTGCGACCTGGCCAAGATAAAGCATAGCAGTGTGAACAGACAACACAGAGTTACACATGGAGTAAACAATTAACAAGTCAATAACACAGTAGAAAAAAAAGAGTCTAAATACATTGTGTGCAAAAGGCATGAGGAGGTAGGCAAATAATTACAATTTTGCAGATTAACACTGGAGTGATAAATGATCAGATGGTCATGTACAGGTAGAGATATTGGTGTGCAAAAAAGCAGAAAAGTAAATAAATATAAAAAGTATGGGGATGAGGTAGGTAAAATTGGGTGGGCTATTTACCGATAGACTATGTACAGCTGCAGCAATCGGTTAGCTGCTCAGATAGCAGATGTTTGAAGTTGGTGAGGGAGTTAAAAGTCTCCAACTTCAGCGATTTTTGCAATTTGTTGCAATTCGTAACAAAATGGATGGCACTGTGATAAACTGCACCCAGTTTGCTGAGTAGAGTATTGGAAGCTATTTTGTAGATGACATCGCCGAAGTCGAGGATCGGTAGGATAGTCAGTTTTACTAGGGTAAGTTTGGCAGCGTGAGTGAAGGAGGCTTTGTTGCGGAATAGAAAGCCGACTCTAGATTTGATTTTAGATTGGAGATGTTTGATATGAGTCTGGAAGGAGAGTTTACAGTCTAGCCAGACACCTAGGTACTTGAATGAATGAGACATATTATTGTGGAAATAATCAGAATTTGTTGGTAACATAGGTAAGATGTTTTATATTCATCATATGTTTGTAAGTTACTTCTCATCAGAATGGTATTTTTGTATAATACTGTGGCGAGGTTGCAGTTATCTGTTCTATGTCAAGACTAAGTTGCATGGGCCGCAGAGAGGGGAGAGGTCAAAGTGTCATCATGTGTAAACATATCTTTTGCTCCACTGTGTGTGTGCCAGTCACACCCTACTTTTCCCATCGGGGAAAAGGAGGATGGCAGTGTCTGGAATCATTCTCATGCTCCCTTTTATCTTAACCTATAGCCTCACTCTCCTCTCCGTGAGCTTGTCTAGGATTGGTTGTATTTAGAATTGGTTGTATCTAAATGACAATTTGATATATGCCTGTTGATATGGAGGATTGGTTTATGGTTCTGAGTTTGAGAATGGAGACAAAGCTGAACAATGAATTATACCGATGCTGTCTTGTCCTGTGTATCTTCGCTATAAAGGATCCCATTTGCCATTGTGTGGGGACTCTCAACTTTTCATTAGAGATACTGAACTGTTGAAAGTCAAAATGCTATTGCAATGTGGAAGGGACTCTCAGAGAATTCATTGATAGACACTGAATTGATCTGAGAGTCACAGGATTGTGATAGAGCTCATATAATTAAAGATGGACTTTGATAACTAACTCTGACTTGTGTGTGTGGTTTGCTCCCATGATTTGGTAAATAGAGGAAATTTCCATGACAATATCCAAACAGTTTAAAGTCAGTACCCCATTTCAATACACGTGAGCATATGGTCGATATTGCATAGAACTAATTATTTAAAAATCAATATTACTGGTGATTCTTCACACCAGGAGTCAGTGATTGCAAAAAGCTGAAATCAAACAGAAATACAGAGGGCGGGACTTCCGTCGCCCAAGACGGAGGAATTTCAACATGAAACAGGAAATACAAAATGGCTGCTCAACTTGTCGGTCTAGCATCTCGTGCAAGCGAGTCCTACTTTGTACACTTTCAAGCATAACATAGGATCCCCTTAAACAAGGGTACGGTTTTACTAGAAACGTCTTACATTCAACCCTTTCTCAGCAATCTCCTTGGCTAGCCCTAAGTTACAGGAACTCGCAGTAATTTTAGGATGAAGATACGCCTGTGCCCTACCCACACTACTGAAAATGCAGGGGACTGAGAATTATTGCTTGGTCTGCTAATATGTCCTCAAAATTCAATCGGCTGCCTCTTTGTCCTCGCTCATGAAATAAATAATGACCGAGTCTACCCAGTTCTGAAACACGAGAGACAGAAACATGTATATTTGTCAAATTTCTATATAGCTGTATGATTATCCAAGTACTAGAAATTGAATCACTACTTTACAACTCATAAACCACCCTGACTTAATCAGATACACAACACCGGGACAACTATGGGCAACACACACACCAAACGGTTCTATTAGTATCTAACGCAGTCTGTTTGTAAAGTGATCTGTTTGCACAGTTAATATATATATACTTAATGCGCCATCTAATGTAAATATACACTCAGTCATGAAGAGGGCACGATACGTGCATACAAACACACAATAACATACGCACTATACACACACGTACACATGGATTTTGTGTTGTAGAAATGTGGTAGTAGTTTAGGGGCCTGAGGGTACACACTTAATACGTTGTGAAATCTGTTAATGTATTGTAATGTTTTAGCAGTAGCTAATAGGGATCAATAATACATACAAACAGTCCCCTCACCCTATCACCAACCACCATCGCCTGTCCAATCCCCATCCAGCAGAGGTGGGACTCAAGCTCCTTCACCACCTTTAAATACCCCCACCAGTCACTAATCAGTGTGCCAGACCTCACTGTTTCAGTTTGCAAGTGTTTTACAAGACACTTTTTCTCTTGTAAACCTTCCCTTTGTGTATTTTGGATGTTTATGACCAAGTTTGTTTTTATTTCTTCTTTTATATTACCAATTGAATAACTTTTCTTTTACTCATGTTTAAACCTGTAGCCTAAGGTTTTTTCAATGTAATATTATTGAGATCCATGAGTATATTTGTGGATCTGGACTTGATTTATATGAAATTTACATTTACATTTAAGTCATTTAGCAGACGCTCTTATCCAGAGCGACTTACAAATTGGTGAATTCACCTTCTGACATCCAGTGGAACAGCCACTTTACAATAGTGCATCTAAGTCATTAAGGGGGGGGGGGTGAGAAGGATTACTTATCCTATCCTAGGTATTCCTTGAAGAGGTGGGGTTTCAGGTGTCTCCGGAAGGTGGTGATTGACTCCGCTGTCCTGGCGTCGTGAGGGAGTTTGTTCCACCATTGGGGGGCCAGAGCAGCGAACAGTTTTGACTGGGCTGAGCGGGATGTATGTTTTTGTTTCCTAGTTAACCATCAATCCTTACATCTCAACCTTGTCATAATTATCTTCAACAATTAAACTGAAATAATAAACCAGATAATTGCCATTTGAACTGCTAACCACCATCTGTGTTTGAATGGTCACTCCACCACAATAGCCTTAACTCAAACCAACAGCTACAGCAAGATAGTATTTTTACCACAACCCTGATCAGTTTTCACAGGCTGTAAAAGTTCACTATTACCAGATTCCCCCCTCCAAACCACATTTCAACATAGTTGGTCCATAACCACATACAACTGGGATAAATCCATTTGAACTCCCCTCCAACTGGCAATTACTAGTGGAGGGGTCAAGCCTGAGCTCTGACTTCTCACACATGCTGACCTCTGAGGTCAACTACTCAGGAAATTACCTCGATAACAGCATTTTCGGCAGTTATTTGCAACTATAAAACATTATTTATAAAAATATATTGTTATGGTTTTTGAACGCTTTGTTTACAAGCATGAAAGCTGCACTTGTAGTTTATGGTTGACGCAGCGTTTCATAACGAGTTGATAACAAGTGAATGCATTCAACTGGTATTTAAGTCTTCACAACTGGTTATTGCTACCT